>NW_018127907.1:283995-297145 GCF_001952655.1 Monopterus albus | reverse complement strand
TTTTTTTTTTTTTTTTTGTTATTTGTTTAATACTTTTTATTTCACTTGTAGTAAACTCACTTTTAATGTACAACATTTTACATTTATCAGTTATGTACTTGTATGTGTTAACATGCAGTGCATTGGTAAAGTTGCGTGCATGTGCTTTGTGTCAACCGAGGCACAAAGTTGTAAACATGAAAATTATAGCTGTTTTAAAATGTTTATTTGTTCTATTTTTTATTGACAGGCAGGAAAAAAAACTAATCAAGCACCAACTGAATGCTTTTAAAAAATATATTATTAGTGTTAATTTCAGCCCAATTAAAGATATTGTCTGTGCTCAGTTGGTGCTGCATCAGAACATAGCATTGTTTCTGTTGATGTGAATATGAGGTGACAGATATTGGCAAGCAACAAATACCCTAAGAATTTAATTTCATAAAACATGTTTTCTCAGAAGTGAAACTGATTTTTTTTTTAAATGCCTCAAATCACTGTTCTACACTTTAATTGGAAAAGGAAGTCACCCTCAGAACAGTTTTCAGTAGACCAGACTGCCATTGTCTGTTTTGGTTTCCCCGCTTTGCTGTGATGGCTGCCTCTGAGGAGCACTGAATGAGCTGTTGATTAGATTAATAAGGCAACAGATTGAACGTGGTGATGTGTTTGGTTTACAGGTCATTCCCAGAGCCCCTCTCCCTCTGTGGTCGCTATATGGGACGGGGCAGTAAAGTCATTTGTTGCCCGCCGCAGATGCTGATAGGTCCCCTGGGAGTCGGAGTGGTTGGTTTACTGCTCCAACAGGCAGGCGGTCATGTAGCAGTGAGATTTGCCCTCAGTTTCTGTTCTCTTTTCCATATTAATTGTGTCTTTCTATAGCATCTTATTAAGTCTGCATACAGTAAAACACATAAAATCATGTGGGATAATCTTGCTGACACCGACTGCAAACAGTTGGTTTACTTTTATATTTCACCAGAAGATTTGAAGTGTAAAAACTTTTAACATGGATTTCTAATATCCTGGTGTTGATATTGCCTTGCTGTTATCAAGGCCCACTGAGGCTGCGCAAGACATTATTCTATGAGATAAAGGAATAATGTCCCACAGTAGTCTCCGTTCCTCATTTCTTTTTCCTGTATAATCACTGATATGACATGATATAACATGACAAATGAAAAATATCACATTTCAGAGCGACCAGCACCTCGCATTTATCATCGTTTCAGGAAATACCCGAAGGGTGAAGCTACAGTGCTTGCCTGTGACTGTAGCCTATTGATCTCAGCTGGCAACACTAACTGTGCTCTATTCATCCTGTTCTGGCTGAGGTCTTGCACAAACAGTGCCGTCAATCACTGCCTGAGAGTAGCATTGGCACCACCCTTGACATTAAGCTAACAATATCGTTGGTCTCTTAAGTCACTTTTCCGTTGAATTATAGGAGGATTCACCAGAGAAACCTCTTTCATTTAGCCCCTAAAGATGCAGAATTAAATTTAAAGTTTAATTAAGTTGTAATGAAACTTGAAGTGGAAGCAGTATAACCCTCCTTAAGCTCTAGTTCTGCTCACAACAACCATTTAAAGCTTTGAGACCTACATTATCATATGGTAAACCACGCTGTGGTTTGCTGCTGATAACATATGCTGCTGTTGTGTAACATATTGTGCCCTGTGTAAACCTGCCTGGCGAGATGCAAGTGAATGGTATCAGTGAATACATATTAATGCATGCTGGGTCAAGCATCGGGCTCGAGGTCATAGCAACAATGTCATGATGTCAAGGATCCTGATCAGCACTTCTCTCTACCATAGTGATATCTGGAAATAATACTGACACTTAAACAACTGATGAATTCAGTGGGAGCTAAAAAAAAAAAAAATCCATCTCAAATGATTTCCCCATCAGTAAAAAAACAGAGTGTGGACATTAATAATTCATCCAGATTCAGAGGGAATTGATCCACAGAGGTGGCAGTGTTTTGACGGTTTGGAGGGATGGAGGCTGCTCTTGCACATACGTTGTTGTAGACACTTTTACATATAGACATGCACAGGTGCGAGCACATATGCCATATAAATTTGTCCCAAAAGCCCAAATGTCTTCATTGTTGAACACCAAGGCTCTAAAATATGTGGGTTACATAAAATAAATGGAAGAAAACAAGGAATGTGTGTCCCCCATAGATTTTAAAGGCTAAACAACCAGGCATTATTGTCAAGATAAATTGGATCATTAAATAATGATGATGTTTTGTGAATCCCCCAGTTCACCAGTGGTATCAGGTTAGCATCCACATTTCATCCTGAATGTGTTCAGCAATGCTCCATTTCTGCGGTAGTTAAATAGTGCCTCACTGCCTTGGTATCCATGAGCTTTTGCTTTGAATTTAGTTTATCCAATTATCTTGCAGGTGTGACATCACTGAAGCTGAAGAAAGCCTAGGAGGCAGAGAAACTGCTGCCGGCTGAATGAGAGATAAGTAAATGAAAAAGCTGCAAATGGAGAAAAGTTATTTTGAAAAAAAAATTTTTTTTTTGAATGTCTAAGCTAATTGGTCGCTAGAGAGAAGGTGCTGATGCAGAGGTTTTGCAGTTTGCTGCAAAGCCACCCACTCCACAGCTCACACAAAAGCTCCAAAGCGAGCACATGCATATACAACGCACATACAATGCACACAAACACGGATTCATCTGGCAAAGCTCCAGTAGCACCCTACTTCCTTCACTTAACAATACTCTGCTCTGCCTGAGTTCACTGTGAGACACATTAGATGTCATTTTCTTCTTGTCTTCCGTATCATTTCTCTTGCCAACCATCTTTTTGTTCAGCGTATGTTAAAAGCTGACATTAGCACAGCGCTGTGTCCTGTCTTTGTCCTTTTCATAAAGCATTTCAATCTCTCACCTGTCATTAGTCAACATGGTCTGTCTCACATTTTGCAGACAGGAGCTGTAGAGCTGTTCTCTCCACACCCCATTAGAGACCAGGAAAGAGCCCCAATAAGCCTGGGACTCTCTGTGCAGAACATATGTGTACTCATACTCTCACACACAGGTGCATGAATACACACACAGACACACATACAGTACACTGTCAGCCGCAGCGCAGGTGTGCTGTTCTTTCAAAATAGTCACTGTACAGTTGATAAAGATGCAGTAAAATAAGCCAAAACAAAATGAGCGGAGTTATAATGAGCTGCAGAGGGAGTGGAGGACACCTGTTTGTTTATACAATCTTTCACAAACACAGTGCGGTTAATCACCTAAGGTGCTGCTGGGGTGATGCTTATCTACATCACAATGGAGGGGTCGGCCTGCCTCGAACACAGAGGACAGATGCCGCTCCATTTTGCTCTGACTTTTCAGTTTTAATGCCTGCTTTCCCCCACTGACGCACAGATACAGATGTTTAGTATTGTGCTGCACCTGCAGTTCCAGCCCAGCTCCTGTTTGCCAACCATCAAAGGCAAAAAAAAAACTGCCAGACTGTATGTCCTCACAATGAGCCAAGTAAAAAAAAAAAAAAAAACCTACCCCATCAAAAATCAAAAACGATTTCAATCTCGCCTCAATTTTCCTCTCAGTGGTTGTCTGTAAAGTAGTTCTCCTCTATCAGGAATAAAGAGAATCCTATTACATATTTCTTATTTTTACTAGCTCTGTTGCCTCTGATGGCCTTTCAACAACTGTAGTTACCACTTTATTTGCTGCTTCCATAAAGGTGACTTACTGTATAAGCTGTTATCACAAAGCCAAGAAAAAAGAGTCAATACAAGATTAAAAGATGTGAGAAGAGAATGGGACAGATTCATTAAAGCTTGATGTAAAGCTATAAACACCTTCTGAAATGTGAGAAACAACCAGGGTAGCTGAGTGGTTCAATTGCATTTTGGCCCTTCATCGACTCCTACTGACTCCCATTGATTTGTCAGATGTTACAGGGAAATTGGATTTCGGCATTCATTTTCTGATATGGTAAATAATGGTGATGCCTGTAAAGGCAGAAGGAGAAGGAATTATTCCATCACTACTGGGACACAATGAGCCTGATCTACTGTATCCAGCATGCGTGTTCTGCCCAGTAAGTCCTCAGACCTGCATGACACTCCTGGCTGTTTTCTGTGCTTTCCACAATGACACATGAAATTAGTTTATATTTAGTTTGATCATTTTCAACTGCAAAACAAGTGTGTTTTTTTTTTTTCTCTGTCAAAGATAGATTACTGTTGCATGCTAAATCAGTTTGAGAGCAGATTGGTTTTAAAAGTCTGCGCTGTATTTTCCTTTCAGTGACAATGTAGTTTTGACAACTATGAAAAATAATGCAAAGCTTGATGTTCATTCACTGTGATGGATTAAACCACTCGAGTTTCAAGAGGCCGCTAACAGACTTTCATGGAAACAAATCGACGCCAAGTTTGCTCTAATGTAAAGTGCGTGCAATTTGTAGTTCAAGGACTAAAATGCATAACCACTAATATGGTTCTTTAAAACAAAATCCCCACAAGATGTTAGATTTTATATTATCAACAAATCATGTGGAAGGACCAGAACTGACCAGTGTTGCAGCTAGTGTACCAAAGGCTGATATTGCCTTGTGCCATAGAGCTCAACTGATATTCACAAATGTGGCGACCCCCCTTCTCTTAGAAATTATATTTAATGGTGGATGGTAGCTTACAAAACCCATATAGTTCTTCAGAGTAGTATATTTGAATCGATCCTACATGAAACATCCTGCTGTCATAAATACTCACCAGAATGCTAAATATGTTTTAATTCATGAAGGAAACCAACAAATGCAATATAAACTCTTGTTTGAGTATCAGCTACAGTGTTTGGCTATAAACAAATGACTTGCACTTGAAAGTACAGTATATGTTGTGACCCCATTTTTAAAGCCTTACACCTTTATGAGGAATGACTAGGCTTGGGGCCTTGAGCCTCAAACAGACTGGGCAGTCAAAACGTTTTGTGACACTGAGTGTTGGTGTGGGTCTTTTCATGAGATTTATTGATATATAAGAGACAATAGTGCAAGACTTCCCCTGTAATATCTGGTCAAATGTAAGAAACTAAGAAAACACAATGTTAAGGGCAGAACAATATCATGGTCATGATTAAGATTAGAAAAACATGCTCTTCATGATTAAAAGAAAACAATGTTGACTTTCAGTAGAAACAGGCTGTGATCAAATTCTCTAGTGTTGCACACATGGTACTTTGTACGCCCCAGAAGCCTTTGAAATAGCGACAAAAAAATAATTATTCACAAAACCACAAGAGGCAACTTGTCTATCAAACACAAGCATAGGTCATTTCAGGCATTTGAAAGAGCTTTTCTGTTGTTTTTCTAATGAGGACAGCTACTGTGAAAAACAACATTTTTTGTTCCGTGGGTCAGAACATGTGACAAAAATACATCACAGAGAAACTGTGCTGCTGCTGGCTGATTACTCACTTAATGCAGTTTCATACCATATCATGCTGTTCTGGTCTAGTTTGGCCCTCAGCTCCTGACAACAGGGCGAAAGCTCTAGCAAGTGAAAGAGATCATTAGAGCAGCAAGCTGAGGTCCACAACAAGCAGCCTCTTCACATGGAATAGCTTAGCCTAGCCTACAGCTGTGACCTCTCCCAACCAACATGCTGAGATAATATTGCAGCAGAGAAACTCAAGGTAAACACAGAAACAGATTTTAGTCAAGGCAGAGAGTTTACTGCTGCACAACCATGCCTCTCAGCACACTGCCCCTAAAACTTACTTCTATTCAAACTCCCCCACAACTCTCTGTGCCGTTCAAGTATTTTGTTTTATTTATGAACATTTACAAAGGTCAAAGCTTCAAAGTTTGGAGATTGTTAAAAAAAATATGAAGTGTTAAGGATAAGGTTAGGGGTGTAATGAAGGCAGCAAACAAAATCTCAGCATACATATTTTACACTCTGTGCATGCCGATGATTTTTGCCCTCCACCCACCCTTCAAACAAAGCAGGACGTGCACTCTATCATTCCTTCATAAGGGTGCAGAAAACAAATGTGCACCTATGTAAGAGGTGTTGAGCACAGTACATCTTATCATACCACGAATTCCTGCGTATAAAGTATTTAACCTAGAAAGTGAGCAAGCCCAGCTGTTTGGCAGTTTATAAGAAATTAACCTAAACTCATACGTATCCTGATATAACCCAGAAACAACCTCTCGGCTTGGCTCTACATGGACATAACTAAGATAATTTATGCATTGTTTGCTAGTTTGCCAAAAGAAAGAAATACACCAGAGAAAAATATTGTTGTTTAATCTCGTAGAAAAGGTAAAGTGGGTTTTATATTGAGCGCTGAGGCTGAGAAAGACCAAAAATGATTTAATATTTTACCACCACTAGGGTTTCTTTGTAGGGTGCATCACGTATCCACATTAATGTTTGCTCCAATAATGTTCTCTTAAAAGGTCTTAACCAAAATTTGAAAGCTGCAAAACCTTTAATGGACTTTTCCATTATGAGTTCTCTTATCTTTCCAACAGCTCGAACAAACCATCCACTGTTTCATGTCTTCACACTATTGTAATTCCTCTTTAAGTCAAGATTCCATAGCACGACTACAATTAATGCAAAACTCTGCTGCACGTTTATTCACAAAGTCCCCTTGATGTTCTCACATCGCCCCAGTGCTGGCATCATTACACTGCCTTAAGAAATGGCTTTAAAATCCTTCTTATAACTTATAAGGCACTAAAGAGTTTGGCTCTGCAATATATTAGTGAGCTACTGATCCCTTACAGGTCCTCTAGGCCTCTTAGATCATCACAACAAAGGCTCCTGGTTGCACCCCACTCAAAGCTTAAGACTAGTGGTGACCATTCTTTCTCTGTCCTGGCTTCACATTTACAGAAGTTAAATCTTTTTAAAAACCATTTATTCACTAAGGGCTTTTAATGTTTTTTTCCTGTCTTGTGTGTATTTGCTATTGTGGTAGTGGAAACGGACAGGACCCAATAAAGATGCCTGGAGACCCGGAGTAGCTTCGAAGACGTCTTTTATTTCATGCAGCATGGAGGGAAGTCGTACACAACTTAGCAGTCGCGCAGAGTTCTCTATCTGACTGGTAAAGGGCAGTCCCTTTTATACCAAAAGTGATACAATTACACATCTATAAAACTCATACCATTGTCTCATATCTAACAACCCACATATCGTCCCCAGCTGTCTTTGGTGCCTGCACCTCTTCGCGACCAGATAGCCCATTCACATTTAAACAAAGACAAGTCGGCTTGTTTTGCATTCACACACAGACCCACTTAACATATTGCAAGTTCTGCTTTGTCTTGGGATGTCCTGCAGAGACCGAGGGCTCGTCATGACCACTTGGCCAGTTTAACATACAAATTAACATCACACATACACACAAGACACCTGGTGTAGATCACATTCCAGCAGGGAGGTGTGATCAGACATCCACACTATACACCTGTGTGGATGTGTATGGGATGCATGCGTAAATGTTAATATGTTTGTATATGTATGTTCTTGCAAAGCGTTATACACTGTAAATAAAGATTAATTTACATATATTACAATTAGTTCCCTGGTGAAAGGGCTTAGATTTCAGTGGTTATTTGTACAGCATCTTTGCTAAAATGCTCTAACATCTTCAGTTTGGTCTGGTGAGAAGAGCAACATATCAACAAATCTGTAATGTGGCTTTTAGTTTTGTGTGATTCAATAAGAATCACAGTTTGCTTTCCACTAGGAGTGACATGCTAAAGATGTTTACATTATGACTCTAGGGATAAGTGGCCATTAAATGAAATGTGTTCATTTTGCTGTCTTGCCACAATCAAAACAGTATGTTAGCTTTAGGTGTCTGACTCACTCATGTCCATGTTCGACATGTCTCACCCCACCAAATGGGGAATGGATTTTCAGCAAACTATCAGCCAAGAAAACCAGCCGATATTCTCCACTACATCCACAGTCTCCACTAACAGCATTTGAAGCAGTTGATTTTAAATATGAAAAGATCAATGTGTGTATGTTTTTTAACCTGTTCTCAGAAGTCAAAGTTTAGCAGCATTATTCAGGGTGGGGGTGGGGGAATCATGACCATCATCCTAAAATTACTGCATCCTCCCCCCACTAAAGATTTTGTGCAGGCTCCACTGTGTACTGTTAAAATTTGATCTTTAACACTTTTATTTTGCTATCTATTTCCTGAACCTCTACTTCAGATTTCAATCATGTTTTGCTAACTTTTTTTTTTTGTTAATGCTTTTTGCTACAAAGAATCAGCATTTCTGGGTAAACTTTTGCCTTCATTGGATGTTTTTGTCACTTTCTGGACTGGAACAGTAGCCTGCAACCACAGACTTTGTATCAAAGCTAAAAAAAAAAAAATACTCTATCCACTCCTGTTTGGTTTTACATTGTTTGGGTCCCTGAAGTAAAACTTTATCATAAACAGTATCTTAATCTGTGCATTGTGAACACAAAGTGCTCCAGGTTCACTTCTAGTCTTTTGCATGTAAGGGTGGAAACACCAGCAATCTGTTGAGATATCTAGTGAAAGTCCACCGCAGAGAAATGCAGATTTCCATAGCTACAGTTTCTCTCTTTGCCTAGCACCCAGAGAAAACCCAAAAGAAACATGTACATATTCCAGACAGATGTGTCCCACTTCCACCCAGCCAGTAGCTTGAAATCCAGATTTCTTCTTATGGCGCAACAGTGCTAACCACTGCACCCCCTCAGCATTTCATCATAACAACAGAGATATCTCTGTAGTTTGTAAAAAGACCTATTTTATGACCTGGTTCCCCATCCCCTTCTCATTCTCACGTCATCACATGCTGACACACTGTCAAACCTGCTCAAGCCTCATAGATATGTACAAAGTACCCTTCTGTGTCTGTATACTGACAAGAATGGTTTTCAGTTGACTCAAATGATCAGTCACTAATGGCAATTTTCAGAAAGAAGTTTAAATGATTAAAAGTTGCCACCAGATAAACTTGTTGTATAGTTAAATCTGTGTCATGTTTCAACTCTTTGCTGGGAATATCAAAGCTCAAAGTGTCCAATATCACTGCATGCAGTGGTGGAAAGTAACTAAGTACATTTACTCAAGTATTGCACTTAAGTACAATTTTGAGGTAGTATAATCATATGACTTTCTTGATCTCTAGTGGAAAATTCACAAGCTGTCCAGCAGTAATTCAAATTATAGACATATAAGCTAGTAAAAATTAGCTCCACCTTTACCATCTGCAACATTAAATGAATAATGCATCAGTAATTTGTTGGATTTTCTTCTATAATAATAATAGTAATAATAGTACAGTGTCTTGAGATGACTTTTGTTGTGATTTGGGACTATATAAATAAAATTAAATTGAACTGAATACATTTTAATCCACTAATATTATATATACATTAATGTTAAATATGCCATTCTGCAAAATAAGTACTTTTACTACTTTAAGTATGTTTTGATGTTAATACTTTTGTACTTTCACTGAAGTAACATTTTGAATTCAGGACTTCTGCTTATAACAGGGTATGTTTACACTGTGATATTGCTACTTTTACTTAAGTAAAAGGATCTGAGTACTTCTTCCACCACTGACTGCATATAGATTAACACTGGAGTCAGTAGCTGGCCAATGAGGTGCCAGTGTGTTTGAAGAAGCGTCAGTTCTGTATCTGTTGACCTGGGAATAAGAATGGGCTGTGTTGTCACAGCCTACACGAAGGTTTCCAGACAAGGTTTTGTCTGCTGTGCAAAACACTGAAATGAGTAGTCTGCCCTTGATGAAAAGCAAACACTGAAAAGTGTTTATAAAAGTGAGTGGAATATCTGTGGAAAGAAAGGAATGGAGCACACAAAGAACAGCCATGAGTTGTTTCTTAGCCCTGAAGCCCTCATTTTACCTTAGTCTTTATTCAAACATTTAAAGGTTTTCAGGGTGAAAATGCATTGGTCTCATTTACTTTCTTCACAGGAAGGGCACAGATTTATACTTTTTGTCACTCAGCACGGCAGATTTTTTTTTTTTTTTTTGCCAGCAATGGAAAGGGAACATGCTGATATGTCTGCTATAATTCACTGAGAAAAGAAACTTGCAGGGTCATATAAGAATACTCAGAAAGTCACGTTGCCTAAAGTACTGAGACTTTTCAGTAGGAGTTTTATGACAAGTAAGGTCAGACTAACAATTTTGCACTAAAGCAAACCATAACTGCTGATCTAGGTGAAGAGTACAGAAAACTTTCTACTTGAAAATTGCAGCTACATTTTGATTAAAGTGGAGCTGAAGAATCAGATAATACGAGACTCAACAGCCATGCTAGTCTTTTAGCAAGGCTAAGTTGTGCTTTGAGCGCTACCACCAGCATGCGCCAGTAACACATTCAGAATGACAGTGCTAACATTCACGAGGTACAGTACAATGTTTACCATCGTAGCTTAGTGTGCTGGCATATAAGAACACAAGTACAGCTAAAGTTGATGTTTTTAGTTATAAAGCCAAGTCATTCAAAGTCAGATGTTAACTGCTGGTACAGTAGCACTACTAAATGAAATGTAAGTCATTCAAAGTCAGATGTTAACTGCTGCTACAGGAGCACTACTAAATGAAATGCATTTGGATCACCAAGTACTGGTACCAGATTTTATGGCACTTAAACCAGATGTTCTCCAAATGTTTAACTAAAAACGAAAAATGAAGAGGTTTAAATTTATCATCTACCCTGTAAAATGTTTATGATTTCTAGATTTTGCAGTGCTTACTCTCCTATCACTACAGGATTTTTAAAAAGGCAGTCCTCCTGTGGTATATGAGTGAATGAATCAATGAATCAATTAATGAGCATCTTAGTGGGCTATTTTATAGGTCCATGAAGTGCTTAAAAGTAATAGCTTTGCATTTCATTTGTGATCCGTTGTAAGCCATTTGCCACTCCTGAGCTGTGCGAGCTTTCAAACAGGATGCATGGATATATAACATTTCAGTGCATGCATTCATTATTACTTCTTAAAGGCGGGGCATTTTCTCTCGGAACACTTCTCGGACCCAGTGCCAAGATTGCTCCTCATAAATAATTGTTATTGCCTGCCTCTTGAAACTGTATTCTTGTGTGATGATAGACTTGCAGGTTGTCATTAAATGCAGTAAAGCTAGCAGTGTGTTACATTACCACCAGAACAGTTGTAGGTCTTGCTCAACAGCCCTTCTCTTCATTACAAGTTTGTTAATTGTCGGTGAACTGGATCTACTTGTAAAGGAGTAATGAGCTGGGAGGGAAGGTCAGGTTCAGTGAATCAGTGCTGATCTCGCTTGTGCTAATTAATAAAAAGGCAATTCTGAAAATCCCAGTAAGTTTGTACGTACAGTAAAAGCAGAACAAACTACTATGATAATGTGCTGAATATGCTTCAGATACTGCACCAGTCAGTGCTATAATCATAAAACATCCCCCTTTCTAGAGTAAGACATTTTGTGTTGTGCTTATAATCATCGATTTTATATGTTCCTCCATCTTCTCATCCTCTGTCCATTTGACTGGTCATGTGCATACACTATACATGGGTGCCTGTGCTGCCTATGTTAGTTCTTTTAAGTGAACACTTAATCATCCTTTCCCCTGTCAAACTACCGGTCTATTCTTTTTTGTTTCTTCTCATCTCTGCTCTGCCGCTTTCATCTTTTGTCTTTTTTACATGCTGGCTGGAATCCATGCTTCTGTTCTGCATCTATCCCCCTTTCTCCTATCTCTGCTTTATCTTCTCTATCTCTCCAGCTGTCCCTCTCCCTGCCCTCCCATCTGGTGATCATGCCTCTATTACTGTGCAGAGGAAGGGTCCTTCCCCTCGCACCATCCTCCTCTTCTGCTACCCACACCACCCCCTTTCTCCAGACACAATCGCTCCATCCCTTCATCTACCTTTGCCTCTCTTCCTTGTCCTTATTTCCTTTCCTTCAACCATCTTCTACTTTTTCATTCTCACACCATCTATTCAGAAAAACTATCCATTCATCATCCATCCATCCATTCATCCAGCCTACTACTCTTCCCTATTCTTCTTAGCCAGTCCACACCCTACAGCAGTGGGATCAAAATGTAGTGGAGATAGAGCATGAGCCAAGATAAGCTCTCCCCGCAGGTCACCGTGATAGGAATCAATCTGCACCCCGAGATACTGCTCCTTTTGTTGTGTTTTTCCTTTCTGTTACAGGCCCTGTTGTTTTATTTTACTGTTACTTCAATCCTCATCATTTTTTCTGAAGCACTGCCAAAAAATATTACAATGCAATACAGTACCTTGATCCTTTCTTCCTCCTCAGTGTTATTGCAGCATTTGAATTGTATTTTATCCCTCTATATTTTATACTGTAAAGGTGTTCACCACAGACTTCTCACTCTACCACACTGCACACATAAATAGACAAAAACAGGCTCAAAACCAGAAGAGAGTCACTTTTGAGGGTAGGTGTTCTTTTGCTACCTTCTGTAATTCAAGAACCCATTTTTTTAAATTAAGGGGTTGTTTTATCTGTCTGTCTAAGAAAAGTTATATTATCCATATTCTGTCCCAAGATAAATTAGTGTTGTCTTTTAGTTTGGTAGGTTGAAGGCTGAGATTGAAGGGTCTGAGCTGATGTTATGCATGCAGTTGTGTTGCGTTAGAATAACACAGCTACTGTAATACTTTATATTAGCCGCAAATGGCCAAGAAGGCTCAATCATGCCTCCACTTCCTCCGCAAACTAAGGAGAGCCAGTGCCCCACCCCCCATCATGCACTCTTTATACCATGGCACCATTGAGAACGTCATCACTGGCTGCATCACTGTGTGGTACGGAGGCTGTACTGCCTCCTGCAGAAGGACTCTGCAACGCATAGTGAATACAGCCAGCAAGATCATCGGCGCCCTTATAATTTCCCTTACGGACATCTTCAACACCTGCCTCACCCACAGAGCCATCAGCACTGCTGACGACACCTCCCACCCCTCAGAATCCTGCCTTCAGGGAGAAGGTATTGGAGTTGTAGGATTATGGCTCCTGTTACCATTGCTAACTCTGAGGACGAGACAGTCCAAGTAATTTCAAAACAGTGCTGATTTATTCAAAGGATCACAGGTAAAATTAACATTACACGCTC
>NW_018127907.1:242305-283520 GCF_001952655.1 Monopterus albus | reverse complement strand
TCTTTGATCTTGATCTTGAAAAATGCAAAAGGTGTCAGGGGTGCCAGGAGAGCAATGCTTTTTGTCTTATTTATTTTATTTTATTTTATTTTTATCATACACAATTAAAACTGATACATCCACATGTTGGCCCATAACGACTGGAGCAACTCTATAATTACCACCAGCTTACCAAGACATTACATGGCATTGCTTCGTCATATATCAGTATGTGGTGGATATCACTGTCCCATCAAACTTCCAACATGCATGGCCAGGCTCTCATAATTAGCGGATAAAACCTTTTCTCATGTTTTCTGCACAGAACTCATTTATAGAAGGTAAATGCATGAAATTTTATGAACTTAACAGCCCATGTGCAATATGTCAGGATGGGTTTTTTTCAATACTTCCACCAGTGTTTTCTCAAAGCATTAGAACAAAACACTGACATATTTTGTTCAGAGTTGCTATGTTGAGTGTGTTGTGTAGCAAACAGTGTTAACACATTGAGCAGAAACAGCTGGCAGCATTATTACTCATTTAGTGAAGTGTTTCTGGCAAACTGAAAAATCAAGACTCCAATTTTCACTCCCCTTTTAGCTTTGTTGTGCTACTGTAGCCGTCTGTTGTTAGCTCCTAAATGCTCTACTGTGCTCAACAGCTATTCGCCAACTTTGTCTGTCTGTTGTTTGGTGCCAAGCAGCCTATAATGAATTTATCATAAGTTCTTTAAGATTTTTTTTTACATTTCTATTTTTTTAAATAAGTAGGGGGGATGGGGGTGGGCAGTTGTCTGTGGGTTAATCACTATGAACAACACCTTTTGCATTGCACACACTGTAGTCATTTGAGCCATCAATAATATAAAATTAATTTGTGCGACTTTAATGAGATTTGTTTTTTCATTTTTTCCTAAGACCAGCTGCTGGGCTGGCCTTTGTCTGTGCAGCTGGACAAATCCTGGGCTTGGGGAAATGGTGTACATTTAAAGATATACGAATAAACAATTTTGTTTTATTTTTGTTGTCTGGTGACCTTTACTCCTTTACAGCACAGACCATAATAATTAATAAAAAGGTTTGGATATGCTTGTTGTTAAAGTACTAAAGATAAGTGATTTGCAGTCAGCTTTGTGATTTTGAACTAGGCTGCCTCACTTCTGGAACAGGACGAGGAAGTTCTCTTTGGCTCTGTATATGTGTGGTGGCGTTGATCAACTGACCATGAACCTTTCCGATTGAGATGCTATTTGGGAGCCCTAGTTAGAGCAGATCCCCCCACCACAGGAAGGTCACGGTAGAGGTGGATGGGAGTGGACCACACACACACCTCCTGCCACAAAGAAATTTATCAAGCCAGCTTTGCTCCCTGAAACACATGGTTAATTTAGCAGCCATTACAGGTGACATCTTGATGAATAGAGAGGGCTGTTCACGCATACATAGGCAATAGGCATAAACACACACAAACACACACATTCGCACAGAGAGACATGCTCATGGAAAGAATAATGGTCATTTTACTGCAGTCTGCAGGAGGACAGGAGATAAAAGTTAGTGTTGGGAGAATGATGTGTCAGGATGGTTTCATTAGCTCAGAGATAGAAGGCTCCTGTCTGTGCCATCAGTGATCATTCTGGGGAAAGAAATTATTCTTCACTGCCAGAGATAGACATGTGCACTAACACAGTGACTAACTATCAGGTTACTCACTGTTAATCCTAACTACTTATGCACCCAAATAATCCCTGATCTGTAATTATGTCTCCTGCTAATCAGGATTTAATTCATTTGAAATGCTACAAATAAACTGCACCTGTGTGTTCATCCCCAGAAGGAGTAGTACTGTATACATAGTCATGAGACAATAAGCCATTGCTCATAAATCCCCTTACTCATTTATCATAATTTTCATCCCTAAAAGCTCATATGTGCCAATTTGGTGGAGGTGCCCTTCACTGTTTTGAGTAGGAGGTTCTACACACACCACAAATATTTGATCACTGTCAAACATGTGTTGGCCAGGACTATGACAAACACACACTAAGCCGCCCTACAGAGAGCTGCCTATTCAAACCAACAGATGATATAGAGTTGTTCTACCCACACATGCGGGAAGCAGTCTGCCTACGGTTGAACAGCAGCCCAGAACCAGGAGCGGGTAGAGAATGTCCTTTATGAGGCGAAAACTCTGCTCATGCTTCTATCTGTCCCACAGGCTTGGCAGGCACCGGAGCAGACGTACAGACAGACAATAGTGACGTCTCTGTGGGGATCAGTCAGCACTGGTACGTGGCCACCACTTTCTTCTCCAGTACCAGTGCCTGCTGGGACACCATAACCCTTTAATATACATTTGGAAGACATGGACAAATTAATTTAGCTGAGCGTTGTTGACTATCAAAGCTCTCTCAAGGACTAGCTTCAGATGTGGTGCAAATTATACTGTGTGAATGAAATGAGAGGCCCAAGAGTGCATAGCACTGTAGCACAACTCCTAATAAAGAAATAGCAGCAAGTCAATATTTTGTCTGTAACCACAGTAACAATCATATCAGATCAAACAATCACATCAGATGCTAACTTGATTTGATTATAGCCTTTCACCACTATGGGTATTTTATTTCTATGGGAGCCGGGGAGTGAAGCGGTGTCATTGCCTTCAGCACTCATCAAGATGCATCCTGAAGGTCAGACCTGATGAATTGGAGAGACAGCTCTGTTATAGAGAGCAGCCATTATCCATGATACTGAAAGAGATTATTCACTCTCCTGAAAAAGTAGAGGAGGGGAGGTGTGAGGAGAAATAAAGGGATAAAAGTAGACACAGATTAAAGGTAGAGAAATAAAAAATAGAAGAAGGGAGGGGGAAGTTAAGGCAGAAATGGAGATCCACATCCAGTGGGCGCAGAGAACACCTCACTGAAGTGTCACTATGAAATGCTGATAGCTGATCGGTGACAAAACTCCCCTACCCACTTAAAGCTGACACCTCGGTGCAACTGTTTCTCTCCACAGCAGGCAGTCAGAGATGATATCAGTGTACCTGAGAGAAACTAGAATACTCCCAGCCCAGTTAGAGCTGACACCAGGAAACAGTCTCCCTTCTCGGCTCCCCTCTGTCTCAACTCATTTTTTCTTAGCAGAGATGTCCTCTGACAGTCTTTGGCACTGAAACCACTCCACAAGGCTGTTAGCCGCAGATATCCCCTCAGGCCTGAATTTAAGGAGGGAAATGTCTGCTGGTTTGAGTAAATTAAAATGAAGTTGATCTGTAACCTTATCACCGAACAATTTGCCAATAATCTTGAAACATGAGGACATCCTATTTTACCCCATCATCCCCTAACTTATATTTGAAAATGGGGGGAAAAGAGCTGAGCTGAGTCAGCCAGGCTGTGGGATATCCCATCCTAATAGGTGTCTTCTTGAACCCTGAGCCCACCGTCTAGTCTGTCGCTGGTTGTCTCTGCAGGCTGTGCTGATGAAGTGCCTGCGCCTGCAGTAGTCCAACAGTGTGCCATGCATGATAAAGAGTGAGAGGCTGTTGGGGAAGCCTGGAGAGGGCTGTGCAACCCAGCTGATGTTACAAAGCTACAGGGCACAAGCCATACTGTAGGCTGGGGGGTGAACAAGCGATTTGAATGGCAGTAAAATTTGGATGCAAATAGGCTTGGTCCGGTACATAAACACACAGTCACATGCATGAAATGGCATGCATAAACAAAGATGAGGGCTTTATCCTCTGATACAAATGCAACGCTGACACACACACACACACACACATACAAGTCTGAATAGTTTACATCCATGCATACAGACAACCTCATCATCATCTACAAGACAAAAGATGATCAGCTCTTTTTCACTTTCTATAACACATCACATACTTTAACAGAGGTTGAGGTGAAAAAATACAGGTAGACAGAAGAACAGAACAGAAGAAGACAAGTTCTGGGTTTAAAATAAGCAATAAAATATATATAGTTGTGATGAAAGATTATGATAATATTCACATACAGTATATTGATCTGTATAGGGTCAACACAGTTCACTTAATACCACATAAAGAACAGAAAAAAGCATTCCATGCGTGTGTGTGTGTGTGTGTGTGTGTGTGTGTGTGTGTGTGTGTGTGTGTGTGTGTGTGTCTATAATGCGTCTGCTTCAGTCTCAAAGCTCAGAGGACTAAATTAGAGGACTGGCTCCTCTGTTGTGAAGAGGTGAAAGGTCGACCACTTCGTGGGGCACACCTCCAGACTCCATCAGCACTCCAGGCCTCACTGAGGAGAAGATCCTAGGGGTCCAGGGTGGATAGGATGACCCGAGGAGCCCACAGTGAGGCAGGCAGACATCACTGTGCAGGTCAACTGCACATCTCAAGGGTGTAATTAAAAAGTTAGAGGTGCAATTTCTATTGTTGCTACAAAATCCAGTAGGGCATTTTGCCTGAGGCCAAAAGCTGCTCAGTGTCCCCCAGTGAACATTTATACACACTGTGTGTGTATATATATTTCTATAAGTACTTTATTTTCCTAATGCACATGCCTCTTTCTTGTTTGCACATTAGTCTTCCTTTTTTTGTTCTCTCAGGCTTATCTTGCTTACTTGTCTAGTCGTTGCCTTATGTAAGAGCATTGTACATACACATTGAGAGCCACTGTACCAAAGTCAAATTCCTTGTGTGTCCAACACACCTGGCCAGTAAAGCTGATTCTGAACGTGATTGTCATAATTTGGCCATTTGAATGAATTTAATAATTACATAAAATCAATCTTAATATTATATTGAAATTGATTATCTAAACAGGGTATGATCACTTTGTTCTTTATCTGAAGTTGAACTGTCTTTGCTCCTTTATTCACAGATCATACAGACAGTACACTTTATTTAAATTATTACTTTTTCTTCTTCAGGCTACACTCAGATTGAGGCAATGGTGTCCAGACATTTTGGCACATATAATAAACTTTTCTTTGTAAGCAATGATCATTATTTGTATGTCTGTGGATTATGACCTAGTCTGCCAACTAATTTTTACATTCATTACTTTTGAGTCATTTTTAATAATAAATTTGACAATATTGTGAAAAGCAATGCAATACTGTGTATAGCATGTATTTTCTATTGTATTACTCATCCTACCATTTGTCAGCATCTTCAAGCCTATATATACACTAGTATGGTGGTTTTGAGTCTTATTTACATGGAGCGTGAGAAATGGTTTGCAATGATTAGCACTGTCACCTCACAACAAGAAGGTTCCAGGTTCAAGCCCTGGCTGATACGATGCCTTTCTGTGAGGAGTGTGCATGTTCTCCCTGAGCCTGCGTGGGTTCTCTCCAGGTACTCCAGCTTTCCTCCACAGTCCAAAGACATGCAGCTTAGGTTGTTTGGTGACTCTAAATTTCCCCTATGAGTGAGGGTGAATGTGTGTGGTTGTTTGTTGCTGGGTGTCAGCCCTGTGATAGACTGACAACCTGTCCAGGGTGTACCCCAGTGTCAGCTGGGATTGGCTCCAGCACCACGCGGCGCTATACAGGAATAAATGGTATAGATAATGGATGAGAAATGGTTGGTTAAAATTTATTTAATACAAAAAAGCACTTAGCTGTCTGCCATCCCTTTCCCAGCCAGTTAAACAAGCAACATTAACTTTCTATGGCCAGTGAAATTTTAATTTTAATTAGTTAATCATGTTTTTAGAGAGAATTACAGTGATTGGGAGCAGATAAGGTCTTATTGCTTTTATTATCATGTTATTTAGGCAGATTTAAGAGAATATCTTCCATAGTAGAGAAGAGCTTTGGGCAGCCGTTGATAAACTGCGAGCTGTCAGTCTTACATGTCTCCCCTCCCTCATTCCCCAGAGGGACAAGGAGAGAGGCAGAAAGACATGGAGTTAATCAAAGAGTAGTATTGCAATTAAGTGCCAGTGAAAGTTTCAGGATTGTATCTTGAATCCATTTGGCTTACTTCATGCCTGAGATGAGGGTTCTAAATAGACTCTTTTGATTCTCAGTTTCAGTGGTTAAGCTGGTCATGGTAAATAACAGCAGAAAAGAGCAGGGATTTTACTCTGCATTTCCATGTCCATGTGCACCTGCCCGCTATCCAACATGCTTATTGAAATTAAATTCCAATGTTTTGTGATGTTCATCAGCTTCTGCTATAAATCATTTTTTCTGGTTTATCCTGATGCGACTGAAGGTTATCCAGATGGATCCAAAAAGGTGGCCTCAGTGTGTGATTACATTTTTAGTTACAATATTGGTGTAATCCTCAAAGGGTATTGCCCTGGAGCAGCCTACCTGGAGATATGCATCATGGGGGCTTTAGATCTGCACCCAGTCTCCCACTATCTTGCTCCTGCAGCTTTTTCCATCAAACAGGGAGGGTTGATTTAGCACACTTCTCCTGATGGGGTGCGCCTCTATTCTCCAGCTGCTGTTGGACAGCTGACCCTCTAGCCAAGGTGTCTCTTCTAACTGGTCTGAATGTTTTATTCATGGCACCTGAAGAACAAAGTAAACTGCTAGACCACAACCAAGAAAGAAATAATCTCAGTCACATCAGGAGGGCCACTTTCCCAGTTGAAATAAAATAACTCACATCTCTGTTGTGGCTGTGCTGTGATCCTAATACCATGCAACAACCACGCTGTGACAACTGAATCTGTTTCACTTGTTGCAAATCATGTATTCTTATGCTTTCTCAAACATTCTATTTCAATAGGATGTTATGATGAGTGGACTATCCTGCCATTTACTTTGTCACAAAATAGACATGCTATTCGAAGTTAGCTATAAAAGAACTCAGTTGGGTAGAGTTTCTTTTAGTGAGCTAAGAATTACGACACAGCCTATGCTTATTCACGTTCTTACAGAGAATTAGATGACAACAGCAATACAATGCTCATATGCGTGATGGGGAAAGGCTTTAATCAGGAGCCACTTAGCTTAGCTTAGCATAGAAAGACTGAAAACAGCCCCCCAAAAAAGTTTGGCACTTTGTGCCTGATAAAACTACAACTTGTTGTTGTTGCCAGTTTTGTATGAATTAAACCAAGAAAATACACCATATGCTATAAAGAGCTTAGGCAAACTAACCATGCTATTTGTCACTTAGCTTATAAACAGCGCTATTAGAGTTTGCTTGAAGGAACAGAGCATCATTCTGAGAAATACATTCATTTGGTTTCCTCCTCACAGTTAGCTTTGAAGACTGATTACACTCTTGTACATGTACTGAAATATAAGCCTTCATCTAGAAGCTTGGCTTAATTTAATATAAAGACTGAAAACATGTTGTTCTGGCCCAGAAATAGATATCTAAACCAACAAATATATAAGCTTTAGGCAGAGCCAGGCTAGCTGTTTTCATTTCCAGCCTTTATGCAAGCCTAAGTTAACTGGCTGTTGAATATATTTACTGGCTATACTGTACATAAGACTGGTATTGATCATCTCATCAAAGTCTTGTTGGGTAAGTGAATAATGGTATTTCTCAAAATGTCGAGCTATTGTATTGCTTTACACCCAGGTCAGTCGTGGTTGTTGCCTCATTCACTTCTCCAACCCCGATCTTTCAAGGTAATTATTTGATTTGAACCAGTGGCACTTTTGATCACAAAATTTCTTCTCCCTCATGAAATATGCAAGAATATACCTCATGATCAATAAACCCAGGTGATTAGACAGAGTGCATACTATACCTTGTGTGTGACAGACACGTATTGTAGGATGATTGAAACTGATACAACATCAATGTGCAGTAATCACAGAGCTCCCTGCTTCTTCTCCTTGATCATTCACAGTGAATCACAGTCAGTCTTTGATCAGTCTCTGGCACTGTATCCGGGGACCAACAAAAAGAGGCAGGCAGTACAGAGGTGAGGACAGACGTAGCCGTGTATTTACCCCTGCATTTCAATTTCACTAATGATTATTCATGTCCAGTCACTGTACAACAGCTCGGAGGAAGCCAAGTGCTGAGCCAAACCCTTTATTATGGAAGATCTGAGTGAACATTATTGCTTTTGCTGCATGAAACAAATGCTTCAAGCAGTTATAATGATTATCATTATCTGCTGAGAGACACGCTCGACGTAAATTGGCTCTATGTCAGTAATTAAGAGATGCACTCCTTTTTTGGGGGGGGAGAGGGGATGAAGTTTTCATGGTGCTTTTAAAATAAAAAGGCTGTGTAATGCTGTACTGAATTTTAATATCCAACCTATGGGGGATAATTTGACCCCTTCTCTCAAAAGGTTCTACATTTAAATGTTATCACCTTTCAAAATGGCTAATTACATGTAAGAAAAGCAAAATGGAAATTTTGCAGCCTAATTTGAATCTAAAAGGCCAAAAGACATAAGAAGTGTGCTGTCCAGGTCAGGTCTGAGTTGTGTAATTGCAATCTGTGAAGTTTTTTTTTTTATTCATTCACTGGAGATTGCCTAAAATTGTGTGTGGCAGTGCGTAACAGTCTATTTCCTTCTCTATGTTTGACCATGAGAAAGTATAGCATTAAAGAATTTACCTAAATCGGCCCCACAGCAGCAGCCTTCCAGTTACAGCAGCACCAGCAGCCAGTCCAGGTGTGAGTTTATGTGTACATTAGAATGCACTTTAATTTAGATTTTTATCACCTTCAGTCACCCTCACTGGGGGTGTTGCTCTGACAGAATGAGGTTAGGAGCAGCATGGCCAAGAGGATACAGTAAAAAAAAAAAAAAAGCAGTGATAGGAGAGCCAAACACCAGATGCTGGCATGGAGGGATATTCTTTCTTTACCTCTGATATCCAGTCCTTTCAAACAAAAGCAATCCCCTCCAAATTTTCACAAGTAATGAAAACTTTTGAAAGGATAGCTTTGATAGCTGTGTTGCATTTCAGAGTTTTGGCAGGTAAATATGTGGACCCACTGCAATTTGCTTACCAGCCCAAAGTTAATGTCGAGGATGCCATTCTTTTTTATGTTTCAAAAGTGTACATGTGCATAAACTTGTGTCATTGTGTTGTTTTGATTTTCCTAGTGCTTTTAACACAATCCAACCTAGGCTTCTCTGCTCCAACCTCAAAGACATGCTGTTTCCGCCGCCCACAGTAAATTGGGTTTATGACTATCTATCAGCTAGACCAATATGGGTTATGTGAAATATCTGTTCACATTCCCCCCAAGGTGTTGTACTTGCCTTGTTTTATTTTTGCACCGACGCCCAGTGTAACCACTCTGCTTGTCATGTATTGATTATTTCTATCTATCTATCTATCTATCTATCTATCTATCTATCTATCTATCTATCTATCTGTCCATCTATCTACAGTGTTGGGCAAGTTACCTGATAACTATGCTCATTACATAAATCTGTACTGAATGACACATATTTCTTTACTGAATATTTACTGACCATCATCAGCTTGCTGAACATCAGATCTATCTATCTATCTGTCCATCTATCTACAGTGTTGGGCAAGTTACCTGATAACTACGCTCATTACATAAATCTGTACTGAATGCGGCACAGGAAAAGTCCCATCCTCACTTTGAAGCTACAAGGTTCATACACTCAGCTCTAAACCCCAACTCTTAACAAAACCAGGTCATTGGAGGTATATTAGTAGCTAAAGATAGCAAGCCAGCAAAGGAGACACAGCTTGTACTTACAGTACTGTATGACAACTTTGGATTTAGAGGGAATTGCAGTCCTCTTCTTTTAGTAGAAGCTAGGCACATCCTTGTTAGTGTTGCGAAAGTATGTACAGTAAGTATGTATTTATATATTTACGTATTTAAAACCACTTTAGCAAATTTTTGAGTTGGCAGTATTTATTAGTGAATGTGTTTTCATGTGGCCGTGACACTGTCTGGTCTCACAGTAGTGACTGAAGGACAGCAGCAGCATGTTCAGTCAGCCAATCAGCCATAAGACACGAGCACGAAGGAGCTAGAAGTGTGCATACCTAACAACCAGTCAGCAATCACCACTGAAGCATTTGCTGTCTTTTCCTCCAAATGCACAGTTTACCAGAGTGAGTTTCCAGGGTCTGGATTATATCTTTTCATGACATTCCAGTCCCCAAAAGGTTTTAAACTACTTCAGGCCTGAAACATTTTAAAAGTTCACTTCATTTAGTAGAAATTGTAACAAGAAATTATTGGGCCTACAGCCACTGAAGCAAAAAAGGATTTCATCCTTTTAGTCCTTGTAGCAGGGATCCTAAAACAACAACCAGATGGAAGTAACGCCAAATCTTTGAACAATGAATGATCCGGAAAAGCCACAAGAGCCTCAGCCTTCCTACAAATATTATTTTCAGAAAGCTGAGCCTGGCTTACTTACGCCAGTCATTTTGGTCTTTATCAGAAGTTTTTAAAGTCAGATTTTGGTGCATATTGAGATGACAGCAGCTTAAGAAAATAGAATGTTAGTATTAGTTGTCAAGATGATCTATAGCAAAGAATTACAAAAATCATTTAGAACAAAAGCTTTAAATGCTGCAGAAAATGAGGGCTTTTTTATGATTCAGACTAAGTGGAGGTCACAAGTGGAAGTGGGTGGGAGAGCTGTTATGTGAGCCTCCACCTGCAGGTGAGTATTCTTCATGCGCTTAGAGGGGAAATAAGAGCTGCGCTGTAGACAATATGAAAGGGCACAAAAAGAATTACACGGCAAACAACTAAAAGCGGAGGGAGAGAGAGGGCAAAAGAGAAGGCGAAAAGAGAAAAGGAGCGGATTGTAAGATTGATGTGAGGCTGGGGGAGAACAAAAACACGCAGAGCGGAGGAGTAGGTTGGCAGGGCTGTTGAGTTGGGTTCAGGGGTGGGAGGGAAAGTGTGAATCCATGGGATATTGGATGTCCTGACCTGGCCAGGTGAGGGCGTGAGGATGGATTGGTCACCACAGACTAACTGAGAAATCAAAAACAAGGGAGAGGGGGAGATGGGGTGATGGAGGTGTGGAGGAAAAAGAAGGGAGTAAGGAGAATATCAATGGCCAGACAGAGACACATATGGATTTCTCTTCTGTCTCTTCAGAGCCTAACTTTACAGCAGTATAAGAATGGATCGAATTGGGAGGAAGGGAAAAAGTGCCTGCTGATCCTCCCCAGAGAAATCAGCACTTATGCATGAAAAGCTTTGTTGACTGTTAACTTTGCTTCCCTGTTCATTGTTCGATAGGATGCACTTGTTTTTTCATGTCCTTCTGTTTACAAGTTGACACAATAAAAGCAACATACGGTGGTGACAGAAAATAATGAATACCACATAAATGATAAAAAGCAACTCTATGCCTCAGAGTGAACTAATAATAAAAAGGGAAATTTATGAATAAGTGTGGTTATTACAATGTGCTGCCTTGTGTCTATTTGCATAATTCCAATTATTGCACAATGACACACTTCCTTTCTGATGTGATTTGTGCTGACTGTTAATACCATCAGCATAAACAAAGGAATATCACTTTAAGTCTCAAGCTGAGTCTATCAATGTATGCATCAGCATCCATATAATATAAAAACAGGAATAATTCATAGATTTTGGAATAGAACAAAATAAAATCACCTTTAATACATAGGACTGAAGTCAAAGATGAACTTTGATGACAACAGCATAGAAATGAAGAAAATAACAGAATAGAATCAAATGTAACAGAATAAAATAATATCAAATCAAATAAAACAGAACACAGGAGAACAAAATGCAAAATAATCTAACCGCAAGGTCCATTTGGTGACTTTTGGGGAGCTTTTGAATCGTGTCACATCAACAGAATCGAAGAGTAGAACAGTACAGCATAAAACCAAATAGAGCATATTAAAGTGGAATCTCACCACATGGCTGCCATGAGGGGATGTGGGTACAGTGTTTGCATAAACACTTTGAGGTGCAGCCGCTGGCCTGAGCAAAACAGAAACAACCGCTATAAATGATCCAACAGCTGTCTCGAGCAGATCCTCTTACCTGACCTCAGGACATCTGCACCCCTCCGCAGCAAACACCAGGCTTTACAGATGTCCTTATAAACAAGTTCTCAGTTAGGGTTTGTCCATTCTCATGCCCATCTCAATGTGTTTGAGTAGTGGCAAGCTATGTGTCATGTGGGTGGAGACTAACAGAAAATTGATATCAGCATATTGTAATTACACAGAGTATTTCAGATGACCCGTCCTGGGTCTCCTCATTAGATTTTTCTTCATTGAGGCAGTTGCTGAAAACAGTTGCTACATCAATTAGGCCCACTTTCATCAGTTTAGATTCGAGGTTTATGTAGACAGCCTGACGCAAAACTACTAACAAGCAGTGGCAGAAGCTATTTTTAGATTTTTTTTAAATGTGTTTTAAACTTAACTTATCACAAGATGTGATAGCTAGTGCAGATGGCAGAATAGCCTAATCCATATTTTCCACAGTTAATAATTCAGCATTATAAATAGTTAACATTTCAAACATCAAATCACAGATTGATTTATACACAGAATTAGTTTGCGAGGCTATACAAGTCATTAAAAGTAGTTATTTGCTGACAAATCCTGCTGTTTCCTAGGCTATAGAAAACAATGGATCTATTCACAGCTACATGAGTCATATGACCTGTTATGTTTTTGCCCCCTTGCCATCTTGACTTTCATAACCCGAGCCTCTGAGCTGAGCTACCCAGCTGACCAATCAGATGCAAATTGAGCTGGGAGCTTACATCCTGCCCTCTCAAGCACCCCAAAACCTGAACAGAATAGAATACTGATATTTTCTCATTTTCTATTTTCATTTTAAATACAGTATTTCATGGATAGACAATTAAAAAAGGCTGTGTGGTAGTCCAGTGGTTAGCACTGTTGACTCACAGGAGGAAGTTTCCAGGTTTGACCCTTGTGACCCTTTCTGTGTGGAGTCTGTATGTTCTCCCAGTGCCTGTGTGTGGGTTTTTCCAGCTCCCTCTCAAAGTCCAAAGACATGCAGGTTAGTTTGACTGGCAATTCTAAATCGCTTGTAGGTGTGAATGTGAATGGTTGTCTGGCTCTATGTGTCAGCCCTGTGATAGACTGTGATAGACCTGTCCAGAGTGTACCCTGCCTCAGTGACATCTGGGATTGGCTCCAGCCCCCCTGCCAGCCTCTACAGGATAATCAGTATAGATAATGGATGGATAGATGGATGGAAAATTGGAAAAAGGGAGTCTCATATCTTAATGACAAATTGAGCTAACAAAAAAGTGCAATTTTGAAAAACATAATTAATCTAAAGAGAATTTTCTAACTTTCATTTTGTTTATAGAAAATCAAACTGATAAGCAAACACAGACCTGGAACATGCATTATCTTTCAATACAGCTCATAACTTTCTCTAGTAGAAATTAGTTCAGAAGCTGTGAATATCTCAAAAGCTCTGAAACAAAAACCAAAATAATCCATGTCACAGAAAGAGTAAGTGAGAAAATATATATTTTTGTCATTTGGTGAATCAACCCTTTAAACTTGATCTATTCAGGGTAGAACAAAGCAGAATAGAAGAGAATATAGTGGTGGCCTTTGATCCCCTACAGGGGGATTGCCTGGGAAGAAGATAATGAGTAAATCAATAAGTCTGGTTGTAAAACTCAGGCTAAGTCATGCCTGCACAGTTGGGGGTAAGCTGTGTTTTACTGTCAGCCCTCCAGCATCAACTGAAACATAACTGCAATGTGTTACATGTGCATGCGTTATTGTGAGTTCCTCAGTTTGTGTCACTGCGTGCATCCAAGTGTGCCTGTGTGCGCGCATATGTGTTTCCAGGCATGGATATGGAAGGCACTGAGATGAGAAGAGAGGGTATATGTGTGAATGCTTCACCTGCCACATCTCTGCTTAAATACATGGCGTCTTCTGTGACAGGGACACAAGTTGAGGGCAGGGTTCAAATAAAGCCACCTTGCTGTACTGGGGTAGTCTTGCATGCATCAAGCAACTACTGCACCCACTGTGGAACTCAACTGTAAAAATAAGGTTGGATGGTGCATCCAGCCTTAAAATAAGAGTATGACAAGTTCTAAAATGCACTTACCTGCTTGGAAAGATCCTTACTGGTCAAATATGCAATGTGGTAAATATGAAGCTACAGCCAGAAGTTGCCTTAGCTTAACATAAAAAGTGGAAATGAAGAAACAGCCAGACTGCCTGAAGGTAACAAAGTCCATCTAAGCAAATGAGATTTATAATTAGTTTACAGTACATAAGATTATTAATTAGTGAGCTGTAAAGGTGCTGGTGGCTCGATTTTTTTAGTCTTCAGACAAAGTCAAGCTAGCTATTTGCCTTTTTCCGGTCTTTATGCTAAGCTAAGCTAACTGACCACTGGCTGTAGCTTCATATTTAGCAAACAGTTGCAAGACAGCAAATGTGCTTATTTCTCAAAATCCTGAACTATTGCTTTAATTATAATCAAAGTGTATAATACAGCATGGTTTGCAATTTGTATTTTATGGTGCTTGAGGGACAATCATGTTTATTTTTATCAGGACTAGGAAAGGCAAGGCAGCTTAATTAACATAGCACATTTCATACACAGAGGCAATTCATTGGACTTCATACAGGGAAAGAAAAACATTAACAGCATTAAACACAGTAAGAATTTTAAAAAAGCAGAATAAAATCAATTAAGACAAAATAAAGATAAAACATTGTTCAAATGAGATAAAATGGAAATACTGAGATAATGAAAATGCTGTACAGAGGAACTACCATCCCTCAAACCTTTATTTGTCTGCATTCAGTTGGGTTGCATCATTTGAACAGAGCATAACATTGTACGCCAAAACCAGAAACACTTTTAGTCTGTGTACACTAACATTCAAGCTTAATTCACTTCTAAATAACATATTCCAAGCTGCAGATAGAATGCAATCATTTGCCGAGTCTCTTGTCAGCAAGAGGTCAGTGCGGTGGTGGGAACATATTTGACCTTTGTTTTACTGCAGAACTAATGCATTAACTTTAGTTGTTTAACATTACACATATTGCAGAAAAGAACTGATTGGTCATGTTGCGTATTACTCACACCATCTGTAGGCACCACACAGCCAAGGCAATGATTTACTCTGTTAAGCTCCTAATTGTCAACAAACAAGAGCACAGAGCAAATTAAGCTGCATGGCACCGAAATACTTCAGGTGTTTAAGAGACTGCATATGTTGCTACAATGAGACTGTTGGAAGAAACTGAAAATATGCCACTAAGTCTAACAATACTATACAGTATTATCAACTGAGGGAGCAATGCACTGTAGTTACATGAATGATTGCTTGTGCATTTAATAGTTTTTGCAGTTTGATAATTTAGTCTGTTGGATTTCATTCTAGTTTAGTGAAATGGTTTCTGTTCTCTTCTGTGCTCTAAAGAGGAAGCTGTTTTACAGTGTATATTTCTAATAAAAATACTGTATTTTGTTTGATTGGGGATATGGGTACACTATTTAGTAGTTTATTTTACACATTTATATGTGGAGAATTTTATATCTTGTATCAATATCCTGACATACATTACTTTTACCCAACCCTGCTCATAACCAACCCATAAAAAATGCATCAAAACCATGATTTTTTACTTTTGACCCATTTTACACTAGGAAAGAAACGTGACCAAACTGCATAAGCCGTGTGTTATTCTGGTTATCTGTTCACATCAAAGAAGTGTCCAATAAGAATACTTTAAGCATGTTAATATTTCACAGTCTCACAACTCCTGTAATGGGTATTCTTCAAGAAGAGAGGAGAGAGGAGAGACCTTGGGTTGGTTATATATTCAAGACAGAGACTCACTCTAATCCACATACACTCCAGCTCTGTCCCCCATGTGTGCCCTGCCCTTAAGAAGACAAACAATGGATATCCTTCGCCCTCCTCCAGATCACCTCTTTCAACACATTATCCCTCATCTTTTGGCCATACTCCCATTGTTTCTTGATCTTTTTCACGTGCACATCTATCTGTATATTTTCTGTTTAGCAAAGAGACCCATCCATACAAAAAGTGTATTTTGAAAAACTGCCAACATGGGGAAACAATTTGTAAAAAAAAAAAAAAGAAAGAAAAAAAAAGCCTTGGATCACTTTCTGTTTGTGTAAGAGGGATTTTAGTTAAGCCCAATTTAACAGTCAGTGAGTCTGAGCAAAGGTGCTCCACGCTTTCTATTCTGCAGCGAAAACACTCAATATATGCTAAGCCTTGTTCTCTTGGTGTGCATAATGTTGCCTGGATCTCACCAAGCTCCCGTGGACCCGCGCACACGTCCCCATCCTCCTCACTTCTCCTGCCAATATCTGCCAAGGAAAATCAATACGTCAATATACATCGCAAATGTTGAGTCTTGACTTTGCAAGGTAATGTCTGCTTGTCTCTGCAATTTTGCTTTGTGCGCAAAAGAAAAAAAAACCTGTTCCTTCACTCTCCATGGACACTGTGTGATGAAAAACAATAGCGAGTGTTCAGTGTTGTTTCATGGCTTCAAAATCTGACAGGGACATTCTCTACACCTACACATAGACTACCCAACAGTGATGTGCTGTGCAAAACCCACAGAGCTTGTGATTGGGAAGAAAGGGAAGCAGCAGTAGTGTCTGTCCATCTGTCTAACCATTAGCAAATTTCTCACTCTTACACTCGTAGAAAAAAGATGATTTGGGCTGATTTAAAAAGGAAGCCACAGCCCTGAAGCTAGAGCACTGTATCCAGGTTTTATCCCAAGGCCCCACAGTATTTAAGCTTGGTGCTGAGAGGAATGGGAGGGAAATACTGAAGAGGAGAAGCAGGGCTCAGCTCTGAGAGCCCAGAGACCCCTGTTTCTCCAAGAGGTCGGTTCTACTCTGAAAACTCTATCTACGCTTCTCTATCCTGTCTCAGAAGGGACACACATCCACACATGCACATACAAATGGAAGCATGCAAACACACGTGCAGCTGAATTACTGTATGCACACGCACACACAAACCAGATGAGTACATATCACTAATAATCACAGCAGCTGCAAGAGCATCCCATACTCTATGTTAAGACTTGTACTGATGAGTTTAGAAGCTAAACGAGGAATCGTGATATTTTTCACACTGAATATGATTTTCTTATTATGTACTGGTTCCAACGTACATGCTGTATCATAAACTGAGTTGGCTAAGAGACTGATCACTTGCAAAAAGCACATGTTGAAAGAAGTACTTTGCAAAACATATGAACCCTCTCCCAGAGGAGCACAGTACAAAGTCGGAGACAGATGAGTAAAGCTGGAACATTTTGAAACATCTTCACGAGTGAGGCTTTCTTCTTTGAATTGCAAACACTCAAAATATTGCCTCTACGCTTGTCACATACTGTGTGTTTTCACAGCCCCCAAAAAGACTTTCAAGGTGGTTTTCATATTTTATTTAGACATAGTTTTCTATCACCAAGCACAAGGACCCTTATCTGGGTTTTTTGAGAGCTGTCTCATGAATAAGGGCACCAGGGAGAGACCAAACAACCCTGTCAGAAACCAGCAGTGTCTGAAACCCATCAAGGTTGCTTTCTCTCCGGGGATTGTGAGTTGCAGTCGTTCTTACTCTCAGTTCTGTTTTGATCCAAGCTTAGCCCTCAACAGCTTTTTGGATGATCAGTGATTTTGCTGCAAAAGGTGACTCATGAATAATAAAGTTTTCAAGTGAGGTAAATTAATTCTTTGGCATCATGTCAGTCCTTACACTTGGAATAAACTCAACATTGACAGAGCTCCAATTTTAGGCGAAATTACCATGAAGGAAAACTGCTGTTGTTGTTAAATATGATGCTGTTCCTACAGGCACTGGCATGACCAGTGCTGACCACAGAAATATCATTCACATAAAAAAAAATCATTCTTTAGAGCTGCTGCATTCATGAATTTTTAGCGAGTGGGGACCATATAAATGACAAGGTGAAATATACTCAGCACTGACATTAGATCACCTTATAATGTTTTTTTGGTTAGCATGTTAGTACATAAGTGGCATTGTGTTTCTGGCCATGTAACAACTGTAAACCATTCTGTTATCCACATTTTATCTTTAGTTTTGTCACAGTCTCTATGGCCATGTAACAACTGTAAACCATTCTTTTATCCATATTTTATCTTTACTATTGTCACAGTCTCTGTCCTGGCCAATTTTTAGCTTGATTTGATGCTATATGTGGTGAAACTGGGCTGACTTCATTTCTGCCTGTTTCCCTTTGGACTGATTTTTGCTTTGCTTTGGACTTTTGGCCATTTTCAGATCTGGTCAGTTGTCTGCTCCTGGTGTGCGCTATGTACTCGAGCCATAACTTTATCTCTGTACCTACCTTCCTATGGGTATCAAATCAAGTCTTTACTTTACCAGTGTATTTACCTGTGGGGCTCATAAAGTCAAGTTAAAAGTCTTTGCTCAGAATGTCAGGTCTGAAGTTCCTAGCGTGTTTTCATGTGGTCAGGTGTGTATTTCACAAAGTCAAATCAATATTTCTCTGTATAGATACCTGTAGGTCTCATGAAATCCTTTAGTATTTTTGTAGAGGCTACTTATCTGTGTTTGTTATTAAGTTCTATTTTATGCCTTAAGGTCTTTATGAAAGTATTTAATTACTTCGTAATCCATGAACTTTGATTTGTGTACACATTACACATGTTAGATTTCTTCTTAATATATAAATATTAATTAATTTAAAATATTTGAAAAAAAATACAATACATTTTTATCTAGATGCATGATGGCTAACCTTACTAATCCCAGACAATAACACCATAATAAGAGTTTAACCTACACGTGACATTTCCGAGCCTTACAGTTCATACTGTTAACTCATTGATCAAAACAGTGTTGTGTTACACTGCATATTTGCTCTGACACATTTGTAAATTGGTAAAATTCAACATTGTTTGACATAACACTGACAATACATTACATTTCAATTAAGACATTTTTAGACATTCATTTGAACAAAAGGAGATGACATCAGGAAAAAGTCAACAGTCATTCTTACTTTAAAAATTAACAACCAGACAGCAGAGTCTGTACAAGAATTCAAATATGTTAACATCAGTATTGATAATAAATGAACCTTTGAGTTTCAAGTGGATGAATTTTACAAAAAGAAACACACCAGTGCATGTATTTTTATTGGAAATTGAAGCATCTTAATCTTGATAATGCCCTTATGAAAATGTTCTATTCTTGGTTTATTGAATTTGTTTTTATGTTTGCTTTCATTTGCTGGTGTGGGTCACTGACACTGAAAAAGAAGAACAAACTAAAAAGCATCATTAAAGCCTGAAAAAGATAACGTGTATAGACCTGAGCGATATCTGTGAATTGTATAGGACCAAAACCCTGAAGAAGGCGAAATCAATTCTTGTGGACCAAAGCCACCCTTTGTTTAACAAGTTTCAGATGTTGCCGTAAGGTCGCGGATACAGAGTATTAACATGTCAGAAAAAGAATGTAAAAATTATTTTGTCCAAGCTGCAATTGGTTTTTTTTTTAATACTTGAAGTTACTTACTAATGGTGTAGCCTCATATGGCTGCATCTGATTATCAGAGTCCAATGCTGGTACTGTTTTTATCTATTTTTATTATTTTGTGTCTATCTGTGGTGTGATTGGATGTGGTTGCTACAGGCTGCACAACAAATTTCCCCTTGGGGATAATAAAGTATTGATTGATTGATTGATTGATTGACATGTCGATCCATGTTGATTTGTAAACATCTATGTACTGGAGGTAAAAATGGCAAACTAGAAAATTAAAATAAAATCCACCATATGAATATATTTTGGAGGGGAATTATTTTACATTTCCAGGGCATTTTGTACTGTATCTAAACCTTACCTCACATCCAGGGACACCCAGGAAAAATTGTACACATTTTTTTGTCTTTAAAATTGAAAGCTTTTTAAATTCATATAATTAATTCACTTTACAGTATATAGAAATTGCCTTGCTACCATAACTTCACAGACCAGTAGCCCTGCCCTTACTGGAGTAAAGTCCCAATGTGACAACAAAAGTAAAAATCCACTATTTCCTGGCTCATATTTCCAAAAAATAATTTAACACCATTTAATCACAGATATGTAAAATTGGGTTCCACTCACTGCTCTTAGGTAAGGGCAAACTAATTAATCTATAATCCCTGACAGTCTGTAATTTATTGAGATGAAATCATTCACAACCATTCCCCCACTTTCTGCCAATGACCACCTGAGTAAAGTGTCAGATAGAGAGAAACACTGCTAAAATACAGACACATGTTCTATAGAAATCAACAGTACCATTTCAATTTGTTGCTGCCCAGTCTTTTCACTCACTTATTTGGTAAGTCCTTGGAAATTAATCAAGTCCTCCATGTAGGACCTGTACACCTCATGGGTCAAAAGGAGGGCAGAGAAGATTTCTGCAGACCCTTCACACCCTAGACACAAACTGTTTGAACTCCTCCATCCATTATCTATACCTCTTATCCTAATGAGGGTCATGGGAGGCTGGAGCCAATCCCAGCTGACATTGGGACAGGTCACCAGTCTATCACGAGGCTGACACTTAAAGACAGACAATCACACACACTCACACTCACGCTCACTCCTAGGGGCAATTTAAAGTCACCACTCAACCTAAGCTACATGTCTTTTGACTGTGGCAGGAAGCCAGAGTACCCGGAGAGGACCCACACAGGCACAAGGAGAACATGCAAACATGCATAGAAGGGCACCAGGTCAGCAGGGGCTTGAACCCAGAACCTTCTTGTGAGGCGACAGTGTTAATCAATGCTTCACTATGCCGTGCTACAGGACACTGTACGACAAATCAACCAGACACAAGGCCAGTTTCTTCCCCTGCTTAATCACTACGATGAACACCCTGTATAACAGAATGACAGCCCTCAGTGCAATACCTTGAAAATATACTTTTGTATATACAGTATATATGAAAAACTGCATCTAAACTCTGTGTATATCTATTTCTAAGTACTTCATTTCTTAATCCTTATTTTTATTTCCATAATGCAAATCTTGTTTGCACATTCTTATCTTCTTTACTTGTCTACTCGTTGCCTTATCAAAAAGCACTGCACATACACAATGAGATCCAGCATAGTGGAATCAAATTCTTCATGTGTCCATCACACCTGGACAATAAAGCTGATCCTTATTATGATTCTGAATATAGAGGAAATAATAAAATTTTGGATAGTGCTATAAAGGAGAGTGCCATGTCCTGGAGATGCAGGTTCCTTTTTAGCCATGCTGGCTCTAGTAATTACACTCTGCTCCTGATTGAAATGTGTCAAATAAACTACTGGATTGCAATGAAGATGTATATGTCTACTCATGGTTCCCAGAGAATGAAACCTCCTGACTGGTTTTTATTTCTAGTGTTACACTGACATTCACATTTGTGAGTAAAAGGTGTCTTTAGTAGTTAAATGGTGATGACCATGGTTAACATTATACCTGCTACACAGGAGAAAAAGGTTTGATAGATCAACTGATAATAAAAATGCCTGTTAATTGCAGACCTTGTTTCAAATCTTTTGTATTTTTAGTTGGTATTGTTGTTATCATGAGCAATTATCAAAATAATAGATTAAGTCTCTGCTAATCGGTTAATCAACTAATTAATTGAGTAATTGTTTAAGCACTGAACTGAATTATTAAGCTAATGACAACTACTATAATGCACGTTCTCCTGCTAAGGCTAGATGCTTGGTTCTATCCAATTAAGATTTGGTTGATATATAAGCCAAGAAAATACGGTGGTGATTTAAAGTTGTTTTCTTTTTTTTATGTGATCTTTGGTGACTCCAACAAAAACAAAGGAATGGAGACATTAAGGCTGCAACAATAAACAGTGCAGATGGGAAATACATTAGATTGTGTTCATGTATATCCAATGGAAACATAAAAGGAGTAATTGAGTGCCATCCATAGCAATAGACATTTTACAATGGCCCTGGAGGAAGATGACACACCAGGGGAGAGGAGACACAAGTGTTTTGATTAGTAATGCTAATTATCTTCAGACTGTTAGCAAAGAAGAGAGAGCATTAAGTTAAATGGCCTGCTCCAAATTCTCTTTGTTTCAGCAACATAAATAGCTAGACAACGAATCAGATCTTCATCTCTTTCCTATTCTTTCTGCCTCTGACTCCCCGCTTGTTTCTCTCCCTTTGAGGAGAGCAAAATGAGTCAAGAGCTTGTTCATTACAATAAATTCAGACATAAATTGTGCTCCTATTAAATCAGCGCTTTGTCTGATGAGACATGTTCAATACACAACACAAAATGACAGCTCGGTTCACACGCTCACACACAGGTCTCCGTAGACCAATGAATGGACTCAAGCTCTGCTGTCACACTTAGATGATAATTATAATATATATTGTCACAGTGCATGCATCCCAGCAAAAACACAAACACGCCATATGCAGATTGGCCAGTTTAACAGGCTGAGGATAAATCAACATTTAGTGTGCACCGACGCTGGGGAAATATTTATCCTGGAGGACAAACGATGTGTGCGACAAAGCAGCCATATTGGGAGAAGTAAATAAGGCAGATTAACCGTTCTGGTGTTGTGGTGGGGTTGTGTTCCCAAGCATGTTCTAGGAGGACAGATGGAGGCAGTGAGACATGCAGCCCTCATTGTTATCATCACAAACTGGGCAAAGCCGCATTAGAATTAATCAAATTAAAATAAAATTAGTGTGAGGAGTTTGATTCTTTCAACTTCTAATCTCTGAAATCACTAGCAGAAAAAAAAAATCATGAGATTTGAGGGTTTATTGTGTGACATTATCATTCAGGTCTGCGGTGCCTTTTCCTTCCCATCTCACCATCATCCCTCTCCCATGCAGGTGTTTTAAACCCCTCTGCTGCTGTTTGCTCTCACTCCCCAATCACATTCTGTCACCAAAACAGCCTGTTTTTTCTTTCTTTCTGTTAGACAAGTCTGATATTGATGTCAGTCTGTTGGTAAGGTCTGTAGCCAGTCGAATGAAAGGTCAGAAAACAGACTCTATATTTCTTTTCAGTAGCAACCACAGACACCCACATGTAATACTGTGCACTGCATTATTAATCCTGATGAAAAGACACGAGGCAATCTTTCATCTAACCTAAGTGAGATTAGTCATCTGATTCACCTTTGGTTGAAGCCATTTGTAGGCGTCTCTGTGAAACTATGAGGTGCACTGGTTGTCCCCTGTGAAGTCTTCCTTGTGGCATGTCAAAATGGAAAGGATTTTAAAAAGTAATCCACTGATATTTACTGTTTAGGTACTCATGCTATGTGACTTTGATTGGCCTGTATTGATTAGCTTCTTAGACTGTGGCAAAGTGTGATAAAAGCATGCACTGTTTCTAAGCGAATATCATACATTTCCCATAAGAAATAATGTGCACACAATCTTTTAAGCTGCAACAGCATTTACCTCCTGGCAAAGATCAGACTGAGACACTGAGACACAGATCAGTGGAGGAGCCTCTGGGGAAAACTCGGTCTTCATCGCACTCTCAATAATAATAACGCATGCATGCTTACAGACTTGAAAACACAGAGACACCAGACACTTGTTTTTCTTTTTCCTCCATTTTCCTTTTTCTTTGTCCTTATATGTATTTTTGGTTGTTTATATATAGATTGTATACAGCACACTATCACTGTGTGCTTCTCTGCTTATTTAACCTGTATAATCAATCTGAATGGACTCAGAGACATTGCAATTATATTCACTATATCCATAAACACACTCTCTGTGTATATGCACACACCAGAAGGACCCATCTAATTGAATCCATTTCTTTTGCAGATGATGGATTCACCTTTTGTCACAGTGGCTGTTGTCTGATTTTCATGGTGTTGAAATACTGTTTTATTTTCTGGCTTATCACGGTTACTTCAACCTCATCTGCCCAGTGCCTCTCTCTCTCTCTGTCTCTCTCTCTCTCTCTCTCAGTATTTCACTAACATTACCAGAACCAGCAGAGGAATGATGGTAATTGGCCATTTTGGGCTTGTACAGCTGCTAACATGAAAGCAGAAGTGGCTTCAGCTTGGAGTGCTGGGCTCCAACCTCTTCAGCAGTTTTCCCCCTAATAACCAGAATGCCACTTTTCCCTCACATGCTCTGTACTCTTGGTAAGCATGCATAAATAAATGAATGTGTGCCCAGATAAAATATATAAACACAAATTGGACACGTAAAAATGCATAAACACCATCTCTACTGATTTCACCTGTTCTTGTCTGTAATTCAGAGCTGAGACAGCTGTACTGTATGTCTGCAGTATTCACATTAAAACGCCTCTTATCTTATCATTTGAAGCCTTTATGCAAGGACATTGTGCTTCACTGAATAATAAATGACAAAGTTCCACTTGACTTCTTGCTTTTAATTTAAACTCAGCAGTTGCCTAGCTTATTTCAATTAGGCATCCTCAGATTTTATGGAATTGCGCCGTAAAAAGCGTGAGATCACAGAGTCTCTTTGCAAATATGTAAAGCAAATAAAATCATCTCACAGAGTTACAGTGGAAAATTCAGAAAGTGAATAAAGTGAGTCTGAGATTCTGCAGAACATCCCAAGGCTTGGTCCCTGATAACAGAGATCCAATCAATGCCTGTAGCTTTAATCACATCTAACTTTAATGCTAGCCACATCTCCGAGGTCTGCTTCTTTACTTTCCCACCAAATTACTTTTTAGCCCAAGGCGTATTTTCTCAAAAAATGAATCTGTGGTCACGGCTTCACCAGTATGACCATGATCCATTGATTGACACATGGCTAAAGGCTGAATCCCAGAGGAGAGAATTCCGTGCAGTATATGTGGCAGGCTTTTTCTATGGAATTGCTAAACTACACCTTCATCACAGATAGGAGAGCTCGAAGCCTTAGGGTACCTCTGTCACTTATACTGGGCCTACATTCAGGTGCACACCAGTGAGGAGCACAATCACAGCCTTTAATCAGGTTTGGTAGCAGTTTCTCATTGAACAATCTAATAGTAACCAATAATTCAGCGAGAGATTGAACTAAAGTTCGGAACACTAGTAGTTAATTAAAATCCTCGTAGCAAATGTGGTCAATTTCAGTTCATCATTTTAGATCAGTTCCTCTAGTTTCACTCTATCAGTCTGATTCCCCTGAGCCCTGGATTTGTCTGTGTGGTATTACTCCTGAAATAGACAATATTCTCAAATGTACAATATATCTGATTTTTAATAATAAAGGATTGTCTTGTAATCCGCTTTTCCACTGGAACATTCCAGTGATATTCTTTGAAAGAGCCACAGTGCCATCATGTGGCAGAGGTCTGTAACAAAAGGTTGGTGTGTAAAATGCATCACACAGGAAGTTCCATACATAACTATGTATTTACAGGCAGGATGTTTCAATGAGAGGCCGCTTGGTCTTCAGAAATTTGGTTCTTAAAGGCTTATAGTAAAGCTGTCATTAAAAAAAGGCCATTCACACTATGTTGCAAAATAAATGAATGGTTTTATTTGGCTCCTCTAGATGTCTCTCTTCACCCGAGTGTATTTCTGCTTTTTGGACATTTGGCAAGCAAACAACCTCTACCTGCAGTTGCATCGCCCTAGGATTTAAGAGTGTGCATGTACAGTATGTCTGATGGTAGAAGGGTTGTTCACATGGCAGGAGGGGAGAACATTTATAATTGCATACGTATAACCGTCTTCCACTGTCTGTTGAGTTTCCATAGACTGGATGTGAGCTGTGCGTGCTTCTTGATCATGTAAAAATGTGCATCAACTGCATCAGTATTGGCTCAGTTTGTTTTTACTGTGTCATAAAGCAACCTTGAAGTAACACATGTCCAAATACTGGATTTACAAAAATAAATAAATAAGAGGAATAAAGGAAGAAAAACAGAAATTCAATTTGACAAGGAATAAACTATCCAGCAGTATCTAATCCTGTACAGGGTCATGGGAGCTGGAGACAATCCCAGCTGACACTGGGCAAAAAACAGGGTACACACTGGACAGGTCAGGCCAGTCTCTCACAGGGCTGAAGCACAGAGACACACAGCCACAAACACCTATGAGCAATTCAGGCTTGCCAATAACCTAACCTAACCTGCATGCCTCCAGACTGGCATGGGGAGAACGTACAAGCCCCACACATGTCCATGAGGTTTGAACCGAGAACCTTCTTGCCAGGAGGTGACAGTGCTAACCACTGCACCACTGTGCTATCCTACAAAATATAATGGTATGCCAAAAAATGATACTTATAATAATAATAGTAACCACTAAAATAAAGATAATGTGACAAAGACTGCTGTGCCATCGCTACATTACCGATTTTCATGAAAGCAATTCAAAGTGAAATCTGGTAATCTGTTCAAACACACACCAAACACCTCCACATCCAAAAAACCATATACAGTACTGTACACTATACACTATGCATTTTGACAAGATTTCGGCTATATATAGCATTATACTCTGGTATGCTGAAACACTACCTAAATAGTCTGGTCCTCTATTTCAGCATCAATACACGTAACCCGCTGCTAAATGCTGAACTGTGTTAGCAATGTTTAGCCACGGATTTACACTATACTACACTTAAATTAGCTTTATTGGAATCACATATTATACTATTGCAGTCACATAGTTTACTATTTTAGACGGGCATATAGAATTACTACATAAGTAGGATGTTTTAGAGAAAGATTTAGAGAATTAATTATGGTGGTTATGCTACTATAATTTGATAGTGCTACTATCTGTGGTCAAAATATTTCAGCACAGTGTAAACTTACAAAATGGCAACCTCACACCCTTCTTTTCTCTTTTTATTGTTGATAAGATGTTCCTGCAGATGTGCAGGAAAGGAGTGGAAAGAGGACCATGCCTATCCTTCTACCTCTATCTAGGACATGAAAAGGGAGCTGCAGAGATGGCAGAGAGATAGAGAAGGAGTGGGAGATGGAGGGAGGTACTGTATTATATCCAGTTATAATCGATAGAGCTAGTAAAGTGGCTGTTGCTCCATTTCCTTTTTAAGCCGGGCTGCCTAAACCACTATTTTTCCAGTCTAACCTGCACAGAGGACAGTGACCAGAGATAATGATGTGGTCAGAGGTTGACATTCATCAAGGAGATAAAACAAACAGCTCTGAAAGAGCTTTCTCAATGACCAATCAGTGAATGCCAGTTTGCTATCAATCACAACACTAATTGCATACTATCTGGCCTTTGATCTCGGATTGCCTTCACTCTGCTCAGCAACAGAGACACATAATGTTGTGAAGATACATCCGCTAAGTTTTATCTCCTTTTGTTCTTCTCAATTAAATAGCCCTCCTCTGCTGACCAGTCAGAAACTTTGCTCTCTGAAGAACCTGGAAGCATCCAGATGAGCGGATTTGGTGACTGGCTTGCCAGGCTGCTTTTCTCTTGCTGCTGCTGACCCACAAACACAGCCAAGTCCAGCTCAGCTCATTTAAACATTAAAAAGCTAAAAAAAAAAATTTTTTAAAGTGCCTTTATATTTACCCACAGTAGCAAATAATTTGATCAAAACAGGAGCATTTCTTATTTTTTAAAGATGGCCTTTCCGGAGTGTTGCTTCTGATTTGAATTCCTGAAAAATCTGCAGTTTCCTCCTTTGCTCTCAAACAGGAAGTAGAATTGTGGTTCTCTTCCGTTCGTCTTGTTTATTGGAGCCCGCCATCCTGTTTTCAGATTCATCCTGATAATGGCTGAAAGTCCCCAGCTGAAAGCTCCACACACACACACAGTCCCTCTGTCCTGTCTCACCCATTCTCTCCTTCCCTCAAGCTGTCTCTCAGATGGCTGCTGGATCATCATCATTCAGACCATTCTCCCTGTTAAAAGTCAAGTTCTCCATGCGTAGCCTACTATGTGTCCATGGGTGTGAGTCTGTGATACCAACCAAACTGATGGATTAATCCAAACTAAGTGTCTGTGAACTGGTAGGATGGGCTCCAATGTGTGTGCGTTTCATGAATAGCGCCATGTGTAGGCAGGCCAGGGAAGTATGCAGGTCAGTGCAGAGGGAATGTCAGGAATGTCAGTATAACTCAAACTCTCTTCTACCACCGGAGGCAACTGCTACCTGAGCATAGTTTATACCAATAGTGGGGGGGTAATCTGTGTGTGTGGCAGTGTGCCAGAATATTTTAACATGCCAGAGTATTAAGAGCCAGAAATGCAGGCAGTGTCCTCAGCATTTGGACACAGACATGTATCAACATCACACAGCCGCACACTGTTTTAGTCTCAATGTTCCCAAAACACCTGCACTGAAAACAGCTTGACTTAACGCCCAGCTGTTCTCACACACCTCCTGGATCCAGTTCCCAGGCTTTAGTAAGGCTTTCATTTGATATCACAACATGCCTGACCCCCTCCCCCCACACACACTTTTTCACAGCAGCCTGTTTACAGTCAGCAGCTTTGACAAAAACTGCTGAAATAATTACAGCTGGACCTAAACTGAGTGAGTGTTTGTCTCCAGTAATCTCCACTAAACCCGCCGGTGCGGACAGTGTCATAGGAAGAGGAGGAAGGGGTTGATTGTTCTGAAAACGAGAAGCTAATGACATCATTTGAAAAAGCTCTGTTCAGAGTGTTCAACACTCGTGGTAAATAGGCAACTGAATAAATATCAGCACAAACTTATCGTTTCAGACACGGGCCCAGCTGGTTGTGAGTCTATAAATCTCTGATCTGTTTCCTTTCATTCATCACTCTCTCTCACTTTTCTTCTCTTCCTTTTTGTCACTTGCATAAAATGCTGTGTGGACAAATTTATTATTTTTTTACAGATAACAGGTTAGTTTAATGGGGGCCAGCTTCAAGCTTGGCCTGTTTGAGCCAGGATGTCTTCTGTCGCAGGAGGGGACAGCAGGAAGACTGCTTGGGGTTCTGAGGAAGTTAACATGTAAGGGGAGGGAGACATGAGGTGAGGGAATAGAGGCGAAGGAGAGTACCAAAGAGCAAAATGACAGGAGAAATGTGAAATGGCAAAACACAAAAATCAGGAAGGGACAAATATAGGTCACTGTAGCCCATCAGCTCTGAAGCCACAGTCGGAAGATGCTCCATCAGAGGAGAGGTCGTTTGTAGATGAGGCTGCTGTAATTCACAGTGACAGTTGTGGATTAGTTATGGGGGAAGTGTATCATGTAAATCACCATGTTGTTACTACTACTAACACTACGCCCTCAATTTCTTATTAAAGCTACTCCAGGGAGAGGGCCAGTGAGATGAGAGCAGCTCCACGGGCAAGCAAGGGAAGCATGGACACCTAGAGATATTTACATAGAGTCAGACAGACTTCCTGGCATTGTCAGCTTGAGAGCATTGATGTCACATCCACTCCTTCCTGTGCAGAAGGGAGAACGCCATGCAATGACAATGGGTCCAAAACAGGACAAAGAGGAAATGTTTAAATTTAGGCCCCTTCTTCCATCGTCTCTTCTTTCACGGCTATGGAGCTCTGGAGCTGTTTGCCTTTTGTGAATTCCTCCAGTTCCCCCATGAGCTCCCTCTTCCCCATTGTGTCATTTCAATGGAGGGATTTTCACATTCAACTCAAATCCCAAAGGAGGATCAGCTAGTGAGACCAGAGTTCAGTCAATCACTTGTTTTCACTGATGTCCCTTTAGAAATTTAAGCGCTTCCTTATAAATCTATATCATCATTATAAATCCAACACACAGGACAGAGAAAAGAAGTGTACATATGTGCCATAAAGGCAATGGAAAAGGTTTTGGGATTTTAATGGACTGGAGAAAAAACATGGGATTAAAAGCACAAGGTTAATGTAATGTAAACTATAGTCTATAGGTTCTATTTAAATCCAAAGCCAGCTAGGAACTTGCTATTTAACACAAGAGGAGCACATTGTATTAAATAATTAGAGAGAATGTGTATGTTTCTGAAGGTGCATGTGTGTGTGTGTGTGTGTGAGAGAGAGAGAGAGAGAGAGAGAGATGTGTGTGTGTGTGTGTCTGTGTGGGTGTGTGTGTCTGTTGATCTGTCTGCGTGAGTGCTTTATCACAAATCAGAGTGTCGGCGTCTGCGGGAGCTTACAGGGCAAGAGTTCACCGGTCTGGTACTAAGTCTCCTAGTTTCTCTCAGTTTGATGAGAGCTGACCAAGTTTAGAGGCAGAGACGCGTGTGATCTACAAAGGAGTCGCTGTCCGCAACATAACTTCGGCCTTACTCATGGATTTAAGTTGAGCCCGTAAAGAACACTGGATACGTTCAGCCCGTGTTTTGGTTGACTTTGAGGACAGCAGCGACAGCGATGCCCGTGTGAACGGGGACGTGCGTTTTCCTGGGGGTAAGTTAACGGCTTTAACAGCCGGTGTGAGGCGGTGAGAGGAGACACGAAACCGCTTCCCCCCCCGGTACAACTCCAGGAGAAAGTTTCAGAGGGTGTTGAATTTTAAAGTTAAGCTACATACTGTTAATTCGGCTCACGTTGACATTTGGTAGAAGCGTTAAATAACACCAAACAAAGTTACTACGCAATTTCAGGGATAAAATTCGTGTAACCGAGTTTGACAACTTGCTTTAAAACACACTTTAAACGCCACAACCCAACTTAAAAGTTCCTCACCAGTCGCTGTTAGCAAGCTTTGACCTGGTTATATTATGGAAGCCTAGCTACAAAAATAGTTTGTTAATGTGTAGTTTTGTAGGCTACATGACTGCTATGCCTTACAAATCAGGCTGTTAAGGGAAAAAAATCATATGATAGGAATAGGTAATGGCCAAATAACTTTAAAGAGACCTGACATTTTACATTTAACTCTACATGCTAAAATAGGTGCTGACCAGTTATAGGCCTGTGTGACCGGACACTGTCCCTCTAATCAGACTGAGTCCTTTCTTTTAGCAGCTTATCAGTAAAAAGCTTATAATTTTAATTGTGACAGGCTGTGAAAAGGACATCTTAATTGAAACACATCTTCAGTGATGATCCTATGTACCATATGCTGGGAGGCCCCAATTACACAATATGGGTTATTAAATTAAAAGGAAATAGAGGTAATTAACATGTGGTTGTGTGCTACTTTGCTGAGCATCTTCTTCCTCAGAAGGATCTTATCTGAGCTATGCTGATGTCAGAACCAGAGCAGGCCCGAAATAACCAGACATCCCTGTAGTGAGTGTTTCCATGACAACACAGCCTCCCAGTATAAATGGTGGACGGGGACTGTGTCTCAAATAATTACTCTGTATAATATGGACCAAATATTGGGGCAGGAGGGTGGTGGGTGTTTGTGACTGTTAACTCGTGGTACAGAAGCCCTTGTCTGAGAATCAATAAATGAGGCCTGTATTTCACTTAGGGCAAGAGTATCTGTTGTGGAAAGCCACCACAGTATCACTACATATTTATTATTCTTGAGCAACTGGCTACCTGTGCAGATTAAATACAGTTCACCAACCACTGAGAATATTTCATATATTTTGCATCAATGGAGTACATCTACAGGCATTCTGAGCACCTTCAGACAGAATAAGCATGATATAAAATGACAAGGCAGCCAGTTTAACATCCAACTCCTGAATAAAAATGTGGTTTTGTTCCTCCAGGTGTTTGAGAGACAGGGGCCCAAGACATGATGTCCACTGGAGCTGATAGCTGACGCTGTAGAATGAGAGAGGATGGAACAGACAGACAGCCCTGCCCCTGAGAGCAACAACCCTAATGGGTTTGTCAATCGAGTGTTTAATGTTTCTCTGGATGTGGAGAATGAGACGAGCAGTGTTTATATTCAGGAGAGTGGACCGGTGCCTGCAGAGGGGCAGGGTGAAACCCAGTCAGCAACCGGTGCCTGCAGAGGGGCAGGGTGAATCTTCTTCTCAGACCCCTGTCAAGGACAGACAGGAGGTCAACCGGAGGCCCCGTGCCACAGGGGGTATCTGGAAGATCTTGAACCGAAAGAGAGCTGTCTCAGAGCTGGAGCGCAGACCCCACTCCATGATCCTGCCCGGGGAGGCTTCCATCCCTAAACTCTCATTTGCTGACAAAGTCCGCTCTTTTAAGAAGCTTAAATCCCCTTCTGTGTTCAGAGGGAGGACTGGGAAATTGTCCAGTGCAAAATTCAGCAGCTCTTTGGTGGATGAGGAATCTTTTTGCCATGGCATTGGTACTCCTCAGCAGTCCAGCAGGGGCACACTTAGGCACCATGGCAAGAGGCACTCATATGCTGGCTATACAGCAGATTTTGACTGTTCGTTTGAAGATATTGACCTCTCTGCTCCTATAGATGGCTATCAGCCCACTGTAACAGGAGAGACTGTGACTCAGAATGGTTGTAAACCATCTGATAGAGGTTCCCATACTAAAAGAAGCCACAGCAATTCAACCAGCTGTAACAAAACATCCTCAGGCTGTGAAGAGTCTTGCATCAAAGGTAACCAGAGCACTCAAATGGGTAGAGGAAGGAGACGCAAAGATGTGTGGAGTTACCTGAGGAGGATTTCCATTTTGGGGAAAGCTAATCCCATTTACTCAGAGAGGAGCTTTGACTCCGAGCTCCACTCTCTGGAAAAAACCATGGACTCAGACTATGGCTCTGTAGACTTTGAGAGTGTCCCAGATTTTCAGCCTCCACCCACAAAGCCCTCTAATGACACCAAAGGGCACTTTGGCGGTCTGTTCAAGTTTTTCACCAGTGTAGCAGAGACAGCCAGAAAATGGCGGACAACGTCGCGTTCCTTCTCTCCTCCAGAGGGAGAGAGGACTCCAATGAGCTCCCCACGGATCTCACAGCGTACAGTGGACCATATTCACAGTGTGTCCATTACACTTCATAGTGGAGGACTTCCAGAATCTCAGCCTGTCCTGTCATCACCAGGGACAGCTAAATCCTCACACAGTTTTGACAGCGAGGCTCTAGCGCCTGTGACAGGTGAACTATCTCCTAAGGTGGTCCTGAAAGCATTTAGGGCATGCCCAGAATCTCCAGCTGTCAATACTGTCAATGGTCTCCAGAGTTTTGAGTTCACATACAAAGATATAGACAGGGACACAAACCACAGGTCCAAAACAGAGAACCCTATCCCCCAGTCAGGTCCCAACACAGACACTAAAAAAGAAGTGGATGATACACTGCACTGTCTCTGTCCAGATGAAGAGGTAGTGGGACAGACAGGAAATGAGCAGGATTCCAGGGTCGCTCCTTCTGACTCCCACCAGATGCAGGAAGTGAATGTCCAATTGCAACAAGGTGATAAAGACAGCACAACCAATAGCGTACTGGCATCGGGTTCCACAGAGGAAATATTTAAGGTATGTGACTTTAAATATAAAATGAGCTGCAATAATTACCACTCACTGAACTGAATACATTTGTTAAGGAAATCAGTCTCTTTTTTTTTTGCCAAACTGCTGCTGTCTTTCAGCAGTTCAGTGTTATAGCATCTTCATGTGCAATGTGTCTCACATTTATGCCTTAACTACAATCCATTGCAGGCTGTCTGCACATCATTAACATTGCCAGAGGCATGCATCATGTAATTACACCATTTATGCAACTGTAACAGTTTTAACCGTTGTCATGCTTCTTAAAATCATTAACAACAAACTTGAATGGTACAGTAGGTGTGGTTCATTAGCTGTCAGAGAGAAACAAAAACATTCAGGACACCGGTTGATTTGGGTTCCTGTACAGTTGTCCATTTGCTCCATCTGTTGGAGAGAAGAGGAAGTAGTCAGTAATTACAGCATTAAACTGCAGGAATTTGTCCAGGACTGCAACAGCCCTAGAGCTCTGTGACGTCTGTGCTTCATGACGAGCACCCTTCCCTTCTCATTCCAGTGGAGGCATCAGTCGTCTCCCTTCTAGTCACACCAGCTAGCCAGGACACATTGGCCCCAACTCCTGATGACAAAATCAGATATGACATCTCAAAACACGCTGCACTTTCATAGGGGTTTATTAAGCAAAGGCAAGAGATGTGGGAATTTGTTTTGGAAAGTTCTAATGTGCATTCCTACAGTAACTTAGAAGTGATACCACCATGAAAATCCTCCTCCATCATCAGCCACTGTTTACAAATTAAATCAACTGTTTATTGTTTTTTGTTTCTTCTTCTCTGATATTTAACTGCCATTCAGGGGCAGTCTTGGCACTTAGAGCTACTGTAGCTGCACTGTAATTAGAAACATGAGCTCATGGCTAATTAAACCTTTTGTAATGAAATATTAGTTATATTTATTGAACTTACAGTATAGAGACATTCCTCCAGATTCCCAACACAAGACGTGAATTGTTGCACCTTTATCTGGGCCAAACTGCTGAGTATCTGTGCCAATCACAGCTGTGTGAGCAGATTGCCAGCCAGACAGGCTGCAGTGTGAGACAGCCGGGCCCAGCCGTGTCCCACTCTAGCACAGAGAAGACCTCTGTACCTCACAAGCCCCTGCAGCCTCGTCCTCGCCCGGCCTCAGCTGTCCTGGACCTGTGGAGGTCCAACCCAGACCGAGATCTCTACAACCATTATAGTGAGGGTGGCTCACTGTGCTGGCGGAGACGTAGGCCTGCCCCCACCATGCAGCACTCACCGGGGCAGAGAAGGATGGCTGCTCGCTCCAGGCCTTGTTCTGTCATAGAGACCAGTGTTACTAGGGAGCCTCTTTCCACGGAGCTGCACCACAGAGTAAGATGCCCACTGACAAACACAGGCATTCATGCATAATTTCACTGAAAGTAAACGTACACACATAAGAATGACAAACAAGCAGTCCCACAAATATCCAAATACAAATTTACTGTATACTGGGTAAACGTATGTCTATGCAGTAGATATAAATATATCACATCCTGATGCTAAAAAAAAACAACGGTAGGAGGGCAGAGTCTCACTAGTAGTCTCCACCAACTCACTGACAAATATAGCCCAAGCCCATAATGAATCAAACACACACTACAGACTTTGAAAGGCAGCCCAGTACTAACCCAGTATTTATACACCACTCACTGTTAGATGCAACAATGCATGCATGCTCTGCCCCATTTATAGGGGCCTGTATTTCTGGATGCTGTATTTACCTCAGCACACCTCCCCCTCTCTCCCTTTTTACTTCTGTTCCTCTCTCTCACTCTTCCTTTCTTTCTTTGTGGCTTCTTTTTCTCTCTCCCTCACTCTCACTCTTTCTCTGTCATCAATTTTCTGCCTCATTGCTCCCATAAGCTCTACCTCTCATTGGCCTAACTCGGAGTCAGTTCATTTTAACCTGTGAGACCGCCTGGTTCGGCATGATGTATGGTCTCTCGTGATTTGCTGCAGGGCATGCACACTGACCAATGCGCCAGAATAGACTTGATGGATGTGAAACACTTTAATTCACTGCAAAAAGGGGACAAGACAGTAAGGAAGATTTTTTTAAGGGCATGGGAGTGTGTGCATTTAATCTTGTGCATCAAAGCAACGCTGTGGAGTATAGGAGATGCCCTAACCACTCAGTACCCTCTAGGCCTTGTCTCGGCCCCCGGGTGTGTCACCGTTAGAGCCCCCGCTCAGGGTGTCTCTCCAGCGCTGCCGGTCCCTACCTCTGCCCCCCAGTACTCTCACTGCCCTGGCACTGCTCCTCCCTCAATCAGGTACCACTGCATATTTTTTATTTTACATTAATATACAGCCGTGTGTTTGTTGATCACTGATCACGATCATTTGTTTGCCTGTCAGACATAGGTCAGTCATCGACGGTGCGTCTGCGATCTGGAGACTCTGGTAGCTGCAGGAGGAGGAGGCTGCTGAGACCTGGTTCAGAACCACTGCAGGTCAACATAGTGAGTCACACTCTCATAAACAGACACACATAAATACTGATTGACCTAGTCACATGTTTTCCTCTTCTTCCTGTCAGACCTTCAGTGCCTATAAACTAATTAATAAAAAGCATTGTATGTAGAGATTCATAACATATAATATTAGGTGCCTGTACACACATATACATACAGTACAAGTTGCTCTGTTTGAGTAAACATCTGAGATAATGGATAAATAACTGAGTGGGAGTATGCCTGATTAATAACCTCTCACTGATACTGGTAATATGATGATGACAGAGCACTGATCAGTGTTTCATCAGATGATGAAGGAACTGATCTGTGAAGGCGATGCCCATGTGGATTAATGTCATCCATTACTCTTAGGCCATTACTCACCCTGAACATTTCACATGTTTTTTAATCTGACGAGCGCACACGTGAAGAAATGGACTGAGAAGGATGACATTAAGCCATTTCTTTATACCCGCTGTGCTGGAATCTGTGAGGAGTGTAACATGTCTTTGTCAGTTGTGTTAAATTCGCTTCAGAGTATGATGGAGTACCACTACTCAGGAAGGCATTTCAGAATTGGTGCTTTGATGTGCAGGTGGCCTCAGGGATCCAAGTGGAAGGAGATGCACAACGTTTCTGAAATATCCCATCAGGGGCTGTATTCAACATCCATACCTACAGAAGTGCAATGCATAGGCCTTAACAAAATTGACATTATTTACATTATACAGAGTGTAATGATGTTTCATAGCATGTTTATTTTAAAAATGTGAGTACATATTCATTAGTATCCACTATTACAGAGGAATTTTCCTAATGTGTTTAAGAATTAGATGATCACTGTATGTTTTTTATTATAATATTGTTGGGTGGGGGTCATTTAGCCTTTATTTGACAGTGTGGTGCAGAGAGGTGGACAGGAAATGGGGGAGACGGAGACTTGCAATAAACGTCAGCAGTTGGACTCAGACCAGCAACAATACACATACACTGTGCATATATACACTGTGCCATAACCATTCAGCTGTCAGAGCGTCCCCGTACATTGTAAAGCTACATGGCAGAAGCTCACAATTTCTACAATAGACCTAAATTAACTATTTACAAGGAGTCAGTGAGGATTTTTCTCAACATCTGAAGTACAAGGTAGTTTATCTTCATGATAGCTATGCTGTCGACTCAGCTGTTGAATTGAGGCCTAGGGCTTTCTGGCCTGGCTCGTCTTTGCGTTGAATTTTAGTAAACAGTGTCTTTGAGTAGGTGATATTACTATATTTAGGCTTTGATTATAAATTTTTCTTGCTGATCTAAATAGTGTTTGTGAGCCACTGCATGCTGTTGCCATGACACTTGCTGGCTCTTGTTCATCTTCTTGCTTCTATCTTTAGGCAGCCCTTTTAAGTGTTAGCTAAATAGTGAAAGTGTGTGGGTGAGAGAGAGAAAAGAGGTGGGAGAGAAACAGAGGGGAAGGGAGATGCTTCCTTTGTATGTGCACTTTGGTGACATGGCCCTTCCTTGGGATAGGGACTGTGGACACAACACTGGAAATATCTGGTGTGTGTGTGTGTGTTTGAATGGTGAGGAAAGTTCATTTATGGTCGACTAAAATGCTGGGATGTATGACTCTATCTTGAGCATGGAGATAGCATATGTAAAGTACAGTAATACATAGAGTGTATGCACAGTATGACATAACATGGTAATGCAGCTGCAGTGCGCATGGATGGATGGTGCTTCAACATGAAAAGTGGGTGTCTCTGTCTTAATTTTGGTAAGTCATGCATCGTTTATATGATATGAATCTCACGTCAGTGTTGGATCTGTTGTTTGTGATACGGTGCAGTGTATATTACAGTCTTCCTGTTAGAATCACTACCAGAGCCTAGAGGCTGCAGGCAGAGAGAAAGAATTCTCACTGCAGTGGATTACCTTTTATTTAAATGGATTTCTCCCCGAGTCACTACTCCCTTCTGTCCTGTCCTGTCCTGCCCTCTCCTCTCCTCGCCTCTCCCAAACACTAAAAGCAACAGCAGACTTTGTTAATTCCTCTGCAGATGAGAGGACAGTATCCTATGTGTTACTAATGCTGTGCATGAAAGCTGTGCTGTCAGCTTGTCAGAACAGGGGACTGTCTTATTACGGACTTCACACAGATTATGAGTTCCATCTGAAATTTCATATGATTAAGTTTGGGCCAAGCGAGGTTTGGCTGATCCTAATCACATTACGCAAAGCTATCAATTTATTATGAACACTTGATTCAGCAGGCAGTAGCTTGTTAGTAACACAGCGTTGGGAAAGGACAATGCTGAGTTGAATGACTTTGTACACTCATTCTTTTACTCACATGTGGGGAGCAACAGTGCTCATATGTTAATTAACCACATACATTATTTTCTCCCAGGCCTCAGTCTTTATCATGCATCCCCTTCATAACATGCCGACACACACATACACATACATGTTCGGGAGTAACTAGTTGCATCTTATTACAAAATAAATGTAATTGTAATCAGTTGCAGTTACTGAGAAAAAATGTAATTAAAAAAGTTTAAAAAGCTTATATGTGGAATATAAGCTTTGCATCTTGTTGCCACAGGTCAGCAAAGCTGCTGGGACAAATTGGAGTACACCGCCATCAAGGGTAGGATGGCTTACAAGGACTGTGTCTACACCCAGATAGGCTCCGTTCATTTGACAGTACACACTCAGTTTTGAGCATTGCTTTTGATTTGTTCTCTTGTTTGACTTTGCACCATCTCTCATCCTCCAATCAAGTCAGTGCACATTGCTCTAGGCAACCAGAGTCTGCCACGCCTGGTTGCGACCAAGGCGGGCGGTCATGTTGTTAGACAATAACGCCTTTCAGTGCTGGAATTTCAACAATATTTTCCTTCTGAAATCATAAAAGGGCTCTGATATTAACTGTGCAAAGCTTGGTTACCAGTGGTGAAAATGCTGTCAACGTCAAAATGTGCAATGTCAACCCTGAGGAAACATGTATAGGTAAAATCACCCCACTCCCACCCCACCATGTTATTATGCATTGACAACCTCATTATCTGATGAGGAATGAATAGCACCGGCTAGTGATATTTTTGTCAAACATAATGTGTAGCATTTGTTTCCCCCTAGGCTTTATTCTAGCGCTCTGTGAGTGAAACCATGGGAATAGGTACTCCTAGAAATAACTCCACGTATGTGAACTTCACACTCCAAGCCACAGGCGACCTAGAATCCCTCATCGTTCCCCTGCCAAGGTGCAGGCACGTATCCACTGTGACTTACTGCAGCCAACAGCAAATGCTGTTTTGGGCTCTGATAAATAGTGCTGCTGCTAACTGAATATGAGCAGGTGGTTGTGTCAGAGGCTCCCTAGGCTGTACCTTCCAAAGAACTGGTTTGATGCCTGAGTGTGCTATGGTATGCAAAGGCTTGCTTATATAGCAAGACAGGGGGCTCAGGGCCTTATCCTCTTATAATACTGTTGAGAGGGTTTCCTTTGCTTCCTACAAAAGCCATTCACACTTTTATTTCAAATGTCTGCTTGTGCCCGGGGACCGGAGCACTAGAGGAGAAATGCTGTGTGCTAATTCTCTGACTCACCGGTGTATCCTGTTTTACAGTAGCGCCACATTATGCACCATATTTTGTCAGATCATGCATGCCTGTGCATGCACAGATTTGTTGTTGTTCTTTCTTGGAGCACACCAGGGCAGTCACACTCTGTATTATGTTGCTGCCACAGTAGGGTCGTAGGGATATATTAGTGGATGTTTTCAGTAATGTCACAACATGCAGTGATTTCTATGATGAGGCTTATAGGGCCTGTGGTTCACTGACACATGTTATCCAGCACCATCTCTATCACTTGTGACACTTTTGTGACAGTCACCAACTTCCACTGTTTATGTAACACATTATTTATTTTATGGCTATTTCACAGATTTATATTAGAGATAAAAACTTTTTTTCTGGTCTTATGCCAGCACAGAAGAATGGCACCTTGTGGTAGGTAATATGATCCCTTTTTATCTGACAGCACCATCTTAAAGCAGAAGCCCTGCAGGCTCAAATGTGTTGCAGTTTTCTTTCACAATGAGACTGTGAAATGTTTATGCATGTATTAATTCCACTGATAACTTTCACTGTAGCCATCTTTTTTTTGCAACTTGCTACCTAACTACAGTAACAGCCTAGATTTATATATTTCGATTTCTCATTAGTCTTTCATTAGTCATTCTCCGCAGTACTCCACTGTACAGGATGTTTGCAGTTTATCTATTTCACAAGTTTTGATGCAAATTAGTGATATGAAAACACTTTGTATTCATATCTGACCTGATGGAGGACATTACAAGTGCTATGGATGAGAAGAAATACATGATGGGGATATTTATTGACCTAAAAAAAGCATTTGACACAATCAATCATGAATTATTAATGGACAAGTTAGAAAAATATGGGATCAGAGGAATGGTTCTGAAATGGATTAGAAGTTATTTGACACAGAGGCGTCAATTTGTGAAGTTGGGTGAATACCAATCGAGTGAGCTGGATATTGTATGTGGAGTGCCTCAGGGTTCTGTTTTGGGACCTAAACTATTTATATTATACATCAATGATATATGTAAGGTTTCTGATTTAGTGAAAGTGGTTTTATTTGCTGATGACACTACCATATGGGCATCGGGTGAAAACCTACAGCAACTCTCTGGACGGGTTACACAGGAACTTGAGAAGATAAAGAAATGGTGTGATAGTAATATAGTATCTCTGAATTTGGATAAAACTAAATTTATGGTATTTGGGAATCGTAGACTAGATAATGAACTTCAATTGAAAATTGGGGGAGCTAATATAGAACGAGTACATGAAATTAAATTTCTAGGTGTCATAGTTGATGACAAATTCTCCTGGAAATCTCATATCAGATATGTTCAGAATAAAATAGCAAAAATTATATCGATATTGGCAAGGGTTAGATATATTTTGGACGGGAAAGCACTACGCATTTTGTATTCCTCATTGATTCTACCATACTTAGAGTATGGCGTTGAAAACTGGGGAAATACATACAAAACCTCACTTCAACCATTGTATATATTACAAAAAAGAGCGATAAGAATTGTGCATAAGATGGGGTATAGGGATCACACCAATGCAGCTTTCATACAGTCTAAATTGTTAAAATTCTTTGATTTAGTGGAATATAAGACTGCTGTGTTTATGTATAAAGCCAGGAAAAATTTATTACCTGATGGAATTCAAAAGTTATTTAATGAAAGGGAGGGGGGATATAATTTAAGGGGTCAGTTAAATTAAAAAATTCATGCTATACGTACAACCAAAAAAAGATTTTGTATTTCCATAAGTGGGGTAAAACTATAGAATAATTTAAGTGTAGACATA
>NW_018127907.1:222945-241750 GCF_001952655.1 Monopterus albus | reverse complement strand
TTCATGTTATACGTACAACCAAAAAAAGATTTTGTATTTCTATAAGTGGGGTAAAACTATGGAATAATTTAAGTGTGGACATAAAAAATAGTAATAGAATTGACGAGTTTAAACATAAATATAAAGGTATGTGTCAATCAGGATATATGCAAGAACAGGCTTAATGATTAACCAGATGGAACATTGTGGGTGTGGTGTATGAATGTTAACACTTTGTAATAATTCTTTAGTATATTACTTGTGTGGTGTAGAAGATAATTATTTAAGAATGTAATTATGTAAGAATGTTAACACTCTGTTATAATTTTTTTAGTATATTACTTGTGTGGTGTAGAAGAGAATTATTTATGTAGAGATACTGCTTGTAAACCAATGATGGTAAGATGATGTCATGGGGTAGGACTGGATAAGTCTGACTTCTTCCTACTCCATTCAAGCATGTACTAGGTATAAGCAAATTGATATTGGATTAGCATTTGTTGGATATGTGTAAAATTATGTGTGTTGACATATCAACTGTCTTTACATGCTTGAAAGAATAAATCAAATCAAAATCAAATCAAAAATATCATAGTAATATGAACCACTTAAAATGCTGTGAAAATTGGAATTGTGCTGACGTTCACTGAACACAAGAGACTTTATGTTTTGGAGTCTGCATCAGCTCACTCTTCTGCCACCCTTAGGACAAAAACTTCCACATTTGATATCTAATAACCTAAATGATAGACTACCACTGAATTTTGAGAAGACTAATCTAATTACCTACAGTCATGTCCAAAAATGTTGGCACCCCTGCATTTCTGTCAGATAATGCACCACTTCTCCCAGAAAACTGTTGCAATCACAAAGTCTTTAGTATTCTCATGTTTATTTCTTTTGTTTGCATTGGAACGAGACAAAAAGCCAATTCTGATACATTCTATACAGAACTCCAAAAATGGACTGGACAGAATTATTGACACTTTATTATGAAATCTGAAGACTACCAATGAATTTTGGGGCACAATGTAGGGCCCAGAAGGTTGGGTCTCCGTCAGAGGTCATGGGTCTTACAGCATGTGACCCAAAGCAGACTTCAAAAATCACCAGAAATGGGATTTAGATCTGGACTAATTTCTGGTCACTTCAGAATCTCCAGCACATTGTCTGAAGCCTTCAGATCTGAGACATGGAGCAGTTGGCAAAAGAAGAGTGGTCCAAAACTCCAGTTGAGAGGTGGAAGAAACTCACTGATGGTAACTTGGGTGTACTACTAAATATTAAGTTGAGTTTGTCAATAATTCTGTCCAGTCCATTTCTGCGTGGAACATATCAGATTTGGCTTTTTGTGTGTGTGTGTGTGTGTGTGTGTGTGTGTGTGTGTGTGTGTTTGGCCATGACTGTATGTAGCAAGAGTTTATACAATACAAAAAAGTTTAAAAGATCACAAAATTTTTAATCATCACAATGAATTTTCTCTAAGACATAATTTGGCCCTTGCTGTTTTATATTCATGCTCAGCTCTCATAACTAACTAAAAAAAGCATTTCAGCAAATGTAACCACCTGTGGCACCGGGGGGCTCTAAACAAAGGAAGCAAGGCTTGTAGGTATTATCACTCACCCACTGCGTTGATAGATTAGTCAGGTCTGTTTGTCTCTTCTCTGCTTTGCCAACTTACAGGCTGATTTGCACTGGCTGCTGGCTGTTGTCTTGGGGTTAAGAGGTATTTTGCATTAATTGTCTTCTTTAAAACTAAGCCAACACAATTTAGCTGTTGTGTGAATTTCCCACAATCATTATACAGTATAGTCGTCATTTGTATTTCATTCATTGTCAACCGTGTGAGCTGTTGTTTCTACGGTGAAACGGCTTTGCACTATACATTAACACACTCTGTGACCACGGCTTAAATGGATGAGCATGTGAAGGCAGCATCCTAGAAAAGTCCTTTTAAAAGACACTATATACAACTATAGTTTTTTATTTTTAAGGAGTTTTTGAGTCAAAGTACTTTTTTCACCTTTACTTGAAGATCTTTAAGCATTCTTTTCACATTGAGTGTATTTAATTTTAGATATAGGAATAGTGAGTTACATAGTTTCCTGTAGTATTTACTGTTATACAGTCATATGAGCCGAGAAGTAATCTTGTACTGACAATGACCCATCAGGTGGGTAATAAGTACTGATGAGTTTTAAAGATAACAAAACTTTGGGATGTTTTACAGAGCATTTTTGCGGTAACCTAAATATACGTTAATGAATAAAATAATACGGTGACTTTGTCCCCGCCCTTTAATAATGAGACAGAAGCTAACTGTCTGTACAGTGTTTTGCTAGTTAGAATGTATCCTGCAGGCCTCTGTGAAAGATGGGCTGGATTTTTCTGGCAGCTGCCACTTCCTGTGTACATTATTTAGCTTAACTTTCTGCCTTTGACCTTGCTGACTCCCTGTTACACCCCATGTGGCGTCAGAGAAAATCCTCTTATACATTGGAAATCAACTGGACTTGGATTTCTAGATCGAAGACGTTTCACCTCTCATCCAAGAGGCTTCATCAGTTCTGACTGACTGGTGTTGAGTCGGAGATATTTATCCCCCTCGGTGTGGTTTCAGTCCTTAGAAGGCCAACACTGTCCATTATTGTAGATGGAAGACAAGTTGTGTCTTAGTCCACCACCCCTATTTAGTGAGGGGTGTTCTATTTTTACGAAAATAGCTTCCTTAACTCCTCTCTCAAACCAGCGATGTTCTCTGGAGAGTATCTGGACTTCACTGTCCTCAAAAGAATGTCCTTTCTCCTTCTGGTGGAGGTGGACTGCTGACTCTGGTCCACTGGAGTTTGTTTTTTTTTTGCCTCCCCTCCGTTCACTCCACAGTGGTTAATGGACAGTGTTGGCCTTCTAAGGACTGAAACCACACCGAGGGGGATAAATATCTCCGACTCGACACCAGTCAGTCAGAACTGATGAAGCCTCTTGGATGAGAGGTGAAACGTCTTCGATCTAGAAACCCAAGTCCAGTTGATTTCCAAGGTTATTTCGGTTGAGGTTTACTATGACCTGGCTGACTGAGAATCTGCACAGATATCCTCTTATACATACACATATTAGGCGACCCCCTCACTTCTTGTACCTCTTCCTCATCCTCCCTGTCCATACGCCTCGATTTCTTCTTGACCTCAATGCTTATCATCCCTCCCTCCATTACTTCCATCTTTGTTCTGTTCTCCTCAGATCATGTTTTCTCTCCCTCACTGTTTTTTTTTTTGCCTCCCCTCCGTTCACTCCATCCCTTCATCATTTCCCCCTCCCGGGCATGTGAAAACACCTGCGTCCTACAGCCTGCTGTGTGTGTAGGTGTTTGTGTGCATGAGTATGAGAGCATGCAAGTTTCTGTGTACATCTAGGCCTTTGCCCAGTCATATATTTTGGCTGCCAGGCTTGTTAGTGAATGTTTTACAGGACAGCAGTATATCAGATGGAGCCTATGAAGGCTTTGATGGTAGAAATTGACCTATCTACAAGATGGATGGTGCTGAGAAACACAGAATACTAAACAACTCTGCATCCCAGTATCATTTAACTGCAGAGCTTTGCATTTCAGTCCACTGCTCTGTGTTTGAAGTCTTGTGGCGTGGAAGTAGTGAAGACTTAAAATGATTTTGGCTCTGAAGGCAGGTGGAGCTGTAGATTTTTATCCCCTTTATAGTCAGTTACACATCTACAGTGGCTTCAGAAAGTATTCAGAGCCCTGCAAATGTCTTGCTGTAACACTTCAGATTGGGGGTTTGTGTTCATCCTGTTTCTTTTAATTTTTCTTGAAATTTGCGTAGAACGTGACTGGAGTCCACCTGTGGCCAACTGAACTGACTGGTCATAGTTCAAAAAGGTTCACACTTGTGTATGTAAGGTCCCACAGCATAAACTATATGTCAGGTCAAAAACCAAGCCATGAAGGCCAAGCAACATGCTGCAGACATCTGTCACAGATCAGAGCAAGGGTATAAAACTATTCTATGTTCCCAGGAGCACAGCAGCCTCAGTATCTGTGAAATGAAAGAAAACTGGAAACACCACAAGTGTTTCTAAAGTCAGCTGTCAACCAAACTGAGTAAGTGGGCAAGAAGGGCCTCGGTCACTGACCTAACAGTCACTCTAACAGATAGGAAAACCTGCCAAAAGGACTACATCTCAGCAGCACTCCATCAATCATGCCTTTATGGTAGAGTGGCTAGACAGAAGCCACTTTGACTAAAATGCATATAATGCTTAGAGTTTGCCAAATTGCATTTAAAGGACTCTGACAGCATGAGGAAAAAGATTTTGTGGTCTGATGAGACAAAAGCTGAACTCTTTGGGCAGAACTCCAAGCACTGTGTCTGGTGGTGAACACCAGGCACTGCTCATCATCTGGCTAATATCATCCCTACAGTGAAGCATGGTGGAGACAGCATCATACTATGGGTGGAGTTCTCAGCAGCAGGGATGGGGAGACCGGGCAGAACCAAAGGAAGGATGAATACAGCCAAACACAGAGAAGAAAACCTGCTCCAGTTCTATGCATTTAAAATTTAATCAGCAAATTAATTGAGCCAAAAAAGTGAAGGAGTCTGAATGCTTCCTGTATGGCTTGCATATGATGGGCATGATGACTGATCAGAGTGGGTGAGTAGGCTCATCACTGCCAGCCACAGTCTCAGATGACGTGAAGAGCATCACCAGAAATAAAAAAAATCTAAATATGCATACTCTGCACCCAAACAGACATAGTAGAAATAGCCAAACAAACACTGCATGCAAATATAGCGGCAAGAAATCGCAGCCAGGATGGGAAGGCACTACTTCTCTTACCTCCAAGTTCAGCCTGCAGGGTGCTGACAGTGCTCTAATGAACGGTAACACCAGCGAGCATGCTCAGTACTCACAACCAGCACAGCAGAAGTACAATAAAGCTGAGTTGACTTAAACAACTGACCAAATCCTAGTAGAGGCCATTTGGTTTTATCCCTCACTCCGCAGCTTGGTTCTTAAACAACCGGTCAGTGGACTTTACCTAAGCACTGCCACTGATGCGTAAAAGAAACACAAATAAATAACATTTATTCACTATATTTTCAACTTTCAGTTTGTGAAAACCTCTAGTTTTGTCTTTGGGGAGCTTGTTACAGTGACTTTTAGCAGAGGCAGTGTTTCCCCTCTATGGGAAACTTTACAGAAATTTCAGTCTTCTTCCTCTCATGCTTACAGGATACAAATCCAAAATTCACCCTCTAAAGCTTATTAATTAACATGTTAACAGCCAAGTGCAGTGACTCGACCTGAAGTCTTAGCATCACTGTGTGGTTGCCAGGCAACCAGTGCACCATCCCAGAATGTTACAGCATCTGTCCAAACAAGAAGTAGTCAAACAAATGAGATTTTACAGTCAGCTACAAAGCAAATAAGTTTAGTTCCCAAAAGGTCAAAAAGTTTCTTTAATTTTTACCATAACCCTTGGTGGGAATCATCACGTAAAGTATGCGCTGTTATCAAATATTGACAGTTCCCTCCCAATGGTTCTAGTATAATTTGGGTTCTTAACACAGGTTCAAGGGGAGTGTGTTGAGTTGGAGTTCTCTGTGTTGTATAATGTAAGCATGTCATTTAGCATTCCCTTAGCATAGTAATCCCTACGTTTTCATCATAGAATTGTGGAAAACAAGTGAGATGTGCATTAAATTAGCCTCAGATTTTATGTATCTCCTCTACAAGCTTGTGTTCAGAAGCCAGTTTTTAAAAAAATCTTTATATTCTTTTCATTACTTTGACTTTATACCCTTAGTTCTGTCAGTGTTTATACAAATACTTTTTGTGTCCAGTTTGCCTGCTAGAGCTTACACGATGCTGTTCAGTCTCATTAGGGGCTGTCTTAAGAATACGGTTTTACAGTCTCCAGAACACATTTTGTCACTTTTTAATCCTGATTGCGCCCTCTCTACGTGGCATGACCTCCCTCTTCTCTCTCATCTGTCATACTCTGTTTTGTAAAATCTCTCAGTGCTTTTACTCACTGACTCGCCTTTATGCAAAGAGCCAAATTGAGCTGAACGAATAAACAGCTGATGTCTGAACAATGGTGACAAAATGGCATTCAGGAAAAGTCCAGAGATTTATTTTTAGGGCGTTTTGTGGCTGGAAGGCCTGGGAGGAAGCAGGAAGTCAGTGTGGTTGTCATGGGGATGGGAGGGGAACAAAAGAATTGGAGCAGACTGGAGAGGAAATGGGTGTGGTGGACTTTGCCTCCCATTAGCCAAATACCTACTGACCACAAACAGATTCATTTACAACTGTGATTTTTTTTTGTTTTTGTCTAGCTCTTTGGATAAATGGCAGCATAGTTAAAACTGACCGCAGAGCAGATCCACATTTAGAACCCAAGAGTCCAGACCAATATATGAACATGAAAGAGTATGGTCAGTGCCTTTTTTTGTTTGTTAAACAAATAATAGAATTCAACCAATGATTTACTCTGTATTTCTACAAAGTTTGGTTGTATAATGAGTGGATGCCCAATCTGTATCCATTTTGTATGCAGGGGTATAAAGAAAATCTAGAGAAAGAGATTCTTCATTTGATTTGAATTTGATTTATGCACTTAAGTGTTAGAATTAAGCTAATGATTAAAAAAATTGGGTGGCAGTGTTGGATGGAGCCATTTTTTTAGTACACAACTGCTGCCTAAAGAACCAGGGCTTCCTGTTTATATTCTACCAGGATACTACTAACTGTTATGAGTCGATATTGCCCTGAGAAATCAAAGTAGTGTTCTGCTGCAATAGTGCAATTACTGTACACTAGGCTTTTTGGCAGCATTGCTGTTTGTAATATTCATTGACAGGACACTGAGGTGCACTCAAGGTCTGGAGAGAGTCCAGTTTCATGACATTAAATTGGCCTCTGCTGTTTGCAGATGAACTTGTCCCTCTGGCTTAATTGGACCATGGTAGGCAGTGTGCACTGGAGAAGTTTTCTCATGGGGAAAAGATGTCCCAGTCAAAAGGGAAGTGAGCAGCTTCTTCTGTGGAAAGGGTTATTTTCACAAGAGAGGGTGAAGGGTGGGATAATGAGACTGGCTTGTCAATTTGGTGCCAAAGCTGCAGTAATAGACTTTCTGTTAAGCCCTGGTGACAAGCAGAGTACATAACCATGAAACAAGTTCACCATGTACCGTTAATGTCTTTTTTTACCAAACCTGGTTGCACGGTTAGAGAAGTCAGAATCAGAATCGGCTTTATTGGCCAGGTATGTTGGACATAAGAGAAATTTGGCTCTCAATATGTATGTACAATGTTCTTCCATAAGTAAACATGATAAGGCTGAGAGAACAAAGAACGAAAGAGAATGTGTAAACAAGAAAAAGGACGCAGTTTTTCAGATAAATATATACAACATACTGTATGTATATTTACAGGTATTGCACTGAGGGTTGTCATTCTGTTATACAGTCATGGGTTTCATCGGCGTGACGGCCCAGTGGAAGAAACTGTCTGTTTTGAAGTACAGTGGCCTGTAGCACCATCCACAGGGGAGGAGTTCAAACTGTTTATGTCCAGGGTGTGAGGGGTCTGCAAAAATCTTCTCTGCCCTCCTTTTGAACTGTGAGGTCAAAAGGACTCTACTGCTGATACAGTGCTTCTGAGTATGGTGAGGGGCGCTCTTTCTAAAGTCCACTGTTCATCTCCACTGTTTTAAGTGTGTTCAGCTCCAGGTTGTTGCAACCACACCACAGGACCAGCCATTCAACTGATAGATGAATAGAATTAGAGCTACAGCTAAAGATTATTTTCATTTTTTTATTATTTTATCTATTATTTTATTAATATTTTTGGTCAGAAAATTGTGATCATAATTGCCTATCATAATTTTCTTAATCTCAAGTCTTCTAAATGATAGTTTTGTCCTAATGATGCCCGACCATAAGACATAGGACACATAAGACAAAGAACAGAAGCAGACATTTAATACTGAGAAGCTGAATCTAGGTAATGTTTTACATTTTTGCTTGAAAATGTATTAAAATTGTTACCCATCAATTTTATGTCAATAAGCTGAATGGTTTGTCAACTAATCCTGTCAGCTCTAAATGGAATAAAGCCTTGACAGGAAAAAACGTGTTCTGAAATTTTACCTTTATTCATTTGGCAATTAGTTTCATTAATTTCCACAGGGAACAGTGAAGGGTTAGGCGGAAGCTTGCACATTATTTGCTGACATGATTTAAAACAGTTACTGCACTGAGGGGACTACAACATACAGTAATACAATGGTCCTGCTATAAATACTAGCCCTTAGAAGCATAAGCTTTAATTTTTTGTTACAGCTATATTATAAATGTATCACATTTATTACATCACATTTATATTATAAATGTGTCACACAGCACTTATAGCTGATGAAGACCACGGGATGTGGCTGAGTATGCTGTAAAACATTCAGTGAGTAGAACTAAGACTTTTTCTCAAATGCCACAATGATTTGTAATCTTGTTAGGTTGGACCAGAGTGGATTAAGAAGGACAGCAACGACATCTCCATTGACTCTTATAAGGACCTTTTTTGTTTGTTTTTGCAATAATGGCAGATCATGGGAATGTTGAATAGTTTCAAACATTAGGAGGATCAGTGCCACAGAGTTACAATGATTTGGCTGCAGTCTTCTAAAGTGAGCAGTTGAAATCTAGAGCAGTAATTATACTTGTGGCATTTTAGTTTAGTGACATGTCGAAATGCATATTACAACCTCTCAACTGTCTCTCTCAAATATTGTCACTTCAGTAGATTAGCTAACTAGCTAAATTAGCTAATCTGTCTACAACAACAGAACAGAATTAGTTTACAAGGCTGTACAAGTCGTTAAAACCAGTAATTTGCTGATGAATTCCGCTGTTCGCTACAGAAGACATTGGATTTGAATTGGCTGTTTGGAACTATTTGACGCTACTAAAAAATGGTATCAGAATAGGCCTTCCATTAGTGAAACCCATTTATGATAGTACAAATCCAATGAGAGTCCTGAACATGATGCAGGTAATTCACATACAGTAAATTTAGGTTCAGTTGGTGGGAGATATTCTGTCCTTTTTACAAACTCTCCATCTCTTCTGTATATGTATGAGTATATTAGCATTGGTGTCTGTGGAGATTTAGACTTTCAGATGTGACCTTTGTTGTCCAAATGTCAGGGAGATTGGAGAGGGAGTCCACAGAGGTAGGGCAGGTTTATGTAATCTGCCCTCTTTGCATTTCACACACACACACACATGCACACATGTAAGAACAGAGAAAAAAAAGCTTGTCTTGGGACAGGGGTGGTTGTCATATCTCAGCTGTGATGCCTCTTACAGCTCTCTCCAAATCACTGAAAGCCTGGCTTTTAGGAGCCATTGCTTTTATCATCATGCATGTGCAGAAAGTACCCTGGAAATTATTTATGGCTTTAAAAATACTGATACAGTGCATTCCTTTTGGTGTTACTCTTTTATACTTACTCTGAGAACTTTTGATCCATCCCAAAGCTCTCAGCTGAATGTGAAGACAGAGTGTAGGTTGGAGAGGGGATGTGTGTCCCCGTGTATGTGTGTGTGTGTGTGTGTGTGTGTGTGTGTGTGTGTGCTGGATGGTTAACTAGGCGGTGGCTGGTTTGAGAGGAGAGCTGGGGAGTGAGCTGAACTGATTATCCTGTATGAATTCATTCATGATCATGTTGCTCTTTTCATAATCTGCCAACAATGGGAGGCGCGGACACCTGGATAAGTGCTTCAGGTCAGGATGCACTCACGTGTTCACCTCAGGTATCACTGTGAAGGCCAAAATAATGGTGTGCCTGCCAATGGCAAACACGTGTATCAGGCAGGAACTGGGGCCATCGTATTCTGTCACTCACAAAACTCATAAAAGTGAACCTTAAAGGAGTGCTGCACAGAAAACTATGCTCTGAATACCAAACTTGCACCTCCTGTAGGTTTGAAAGATGGCTCTGAAATGTCTGTAGCTTGTGCAGGATGTCAGCTGTACTCTGCATGGGTCCGCTCCTTTACATAGTGAAAAAAGTACCTAAAATTCCACAGAAACTTCTCAGAACGCTCTTTAAGCATAAAAGCATAAAAATCTAACAAATCAAACATCATGTTTTACCTGTTTATTTATCCATGGATTGGTGTAGATGTGTTTAAAATATACTGATCATATGGATGGACAACTGCAAGAGAGGTTTGAGAGGTTTTAGATGGAGGGTCGGGGGGGCATTAAAATCCATTGTAACTGGTATGATTACAGCTGCAGGCTCTGTTTACTTCATGCATCCTGCATCTTAAGGTCCTTCAAGAATGTATCCATGCTACTTGATCAAGTCAAGAGAACAATCTCCTTATATATTTGTATCCTTTAATATTATATAGTAATGAGGCCAAAATTATATTGGTGGTTTCAATGAATATAACAGTCAAGGTTCATTGTTATCCTGTTTTATAATCTTTCTGGGAACAGGGTGTTTCATGCATGAGCAGGTATCAGCTTTTCCTGGGGGTTTGGAAATGAGATTGATACACTGTTGAGCCCAATGCCTATCTCTTTTCCTGTTCCACAAATGAGAGCTGGCTTAGTATAGAGAATTCCATATACGTAGCTTTATTTGAGATTATGTCCTGATGCATACTTAACACAGTTACGGCACACATCTTTAAATCTGGAGGTTGTTTCTGGAGCTGCAGTCTGATCTGGGACACTGAGCAACTCCACTAATGCAATATGACATTAACCTAGTTGCTTAAGGGCACCTCAGCAGGTTGGGACACTCATCCATTGTGCAAAGCAGAAGATGATCTTTCACTTGCGCACCCGCCAACATTGGTGGTTAAGACATTTCCCTACCTTGGATTTAAGCCTATAAATTCATCTTTTTGTGCATGTGCCCTTGCATCAGCAAACACAATTAAAAGAATTATGAAAAATGTATACACTAAACACATAGACACACTTGATCCTCATCTCATTACAGTATATAGCTTGTCAAATTTTTTAACAAAGAAGAAGCTTCACCGATTTTACACATCAAGATTAGTTATAAGTCTCAGGGAGCAGCACTCAGTTTGCAAAATCAGTCTTTTTTTGGCTCTGTAGGAACTTTATCAGCCTGGGAAAACAGGCCTAATGATGACAAGGAGATGAGCCAGCCTCTTGAACTGGGGGTTCAGCGTTTGAAAGATATTTACCGGGAGAGGATATGACAAAAATATGGTGTCAAGCTGCAGTGTGGAAATTGTAGGACCCAGTGTGACCCCACGATGAAATGGGATATGTTGGATATCTTCTGCTGCTTCTGTTGCCACCATTAAATCATCCTTCTGTATACAAAATTGAAGCATTCTTTTAAAAATCCCTCCTAATCAAGTGTAATAATTGCTGCAAAATCTAATATTTATTTTTATGCAAAACATTAAATATTTCTATTGCAAGGAAAGCAGATTATTACTGGTTAATGTAATTAAAAAACTAACACGGTGATTCAACTACAATCGGATGCTCTGGTGATGTCACCCATGTACACCTCCTAATTTGTAGACATCATCTTGATGCTATCAGAGAAAGAGTACTGCTGTCCAAATTTCTGTGCTCCTCGTGCCTTATAAAATTCTTGCATGCATTAAAATAACCCTTGTGCTTTGGACAGAATTTTAAAATTTGAGCATATGCCAAAGTGCAGGTTGCCAGAGAGTAACAGTGAAGGGTGGGCCATGAGCTTGGCACTGACAGTGTGATTACATAACTTAATTTTGTTTAGAACTGCCTATTTTAAAATGCATTTTAGAAAATGCAATAATCAGAAGTAGCTGGAACCACTCAAACAAAGAGTCAAACCCTGTTGAATTGCCAGGGGAGACACCTTTAAGTGATTGTTGCTGTTATCCGTGACGTAGGTCTGGTGCACATAACGTGTAAATTAGCTGGATTGTCAGATCAACCGGGAAAACAGTATGTGACTAATGTGTGACCACAGACAAACTGGCAGAAAAGGCTGACATATCAATAAAGTTGTAAGATGGTGGTCACTCTGAGGAACCGTCCATTATTCTGACATTTACATCTCCTTCATCACGGGTTTTTAATGGCAAATGATCAGTCATCACGGCACTGTGATATTTTTAGATGGGGTAAGAGATGAATGAGGTTATGATTCTGGCCTCTGTGGTCGATGTAGTCAGCGAGGGGCAGTCTGTGCCCCTCCCCCGACAGTAGGTGATGGCTGATTCCGGTAGTCCAGCAGCAGAGTGCTGATCAGTCTTAATACAGGAGGACCGCCTCTCAGCCGCTCTCCTTGGTCCCCACTCACTGGAAGGCAGCTCTGCAGCTGCGAACAGCTTGCGCACAGCTTCTCTTTTGTTTGCTTTGAGAATCTATTGGCCTGAGAGTCGGTCGGTCTAGGGGAAAAGGCGAAACACCGGCAGGTGTTGACTAGCGGGGAGAGATCGCGGTGCACACTGATGACGATGATGATGGTGAGGATGATGCATCTCTTCCTGTGCCTTTGTGAATTACACTGTGTAGTGTGAAGAGGCGTAGGGGCATCTCCCTCTCTCTCTCTTTTCATTCCTTGCCAAACTAATGGTGGATTTCTTGGTCGCTTTGAGGCTACATGTCTAGACGGGGGAGCTGAATACAGCCCATCACCGTGAGAGCATCTCAGCATCGGCACGCAGCGCAGCGCAGCGCCATGGCCTTGGATGTCCAGACTTGCGCGGTGTTTACGATTATCGCGGTTCTGGTCCTTGTGAACGTGCTGTTGATGTTCATCCTCGGTACTCGTTAATGGATCTGCGCTTGGGGCCCGGTTCGCAGCGCACCACACAATCACACAGGAGAGAAGAGAAAGGCGGTGCGCGTTGGTCGAGAGCGGGGACACCCGGCGCTCCATCACGGCACCGCGTTGAAATGAATGACGTTGGTACAACATAATGTATTTCTGTTACCCCCTCCCCAATCCTTCGTTATGTCTTGTGTCCTCTCACCGTTTGTGATAGCTAGTGTTGTCTGGTGGTGATCGTAGTTGTGCAGGGTACAGATCTATGATGCTCTTACGTTTTCTGTGGTTACTGGAGATTCATAAACCCCGCATATAAACATGTCGCCCCCTATGTTGATCTCCCCCTCTCATCCATGTTGTATTTTGTGGATTATGCGCACGGATTGATTTCGTTCTGTAATATGTATATTTTTATATGAAAAAAAAGAATCTGGCGGTCTTTTTTTAACCACAGCCTAGTGCTGCGTCAGGACTTGTTTTTCTATTGTGATCCACTGTAGCCACATCTACAATATGGCAGCTAATAGCTGAGCATTGGTCTCTCCACTGAAGTGATGGGATATTCTAGCAAATAAAGGTGCAAGTGAGACGTTTGTGCTGCTGAGCATAGAGTCTGGAGGATCATAGTTATCTCAGATGAACAGTAGCCTGAGCAGTTGCAGGCAAGGCTAGGTCTCATAAAGGAGGGCCTCTGTCACTCAAGGTTTCCCCCATTTTAGATTCAGCTAAACTCAGCTCCCATTTCACAGCCCACAATATTCCCATTTATCATGTTTGCAACATTTCACTATGACACCTCTCTTTGTGTGGAGCCCACACTTTATAACACCTGGTCACTTAGTAAGGACTAATTAACAATACATCAGTATGCTGTATGTGCATATTTCTTAAGAGACTGAATATCCAAAATGCCACTTTCCGTTTATTCCACATGCAGAGGCATAATCTAATAAAGGATTGGAGGCAGGTGGCATGAATGTTGAATGAATGTTAGAAATAGATATGCTAAAAGCCTTTCCCAGAGCCATCCATGACAGTCCGATTAATAGGGACGTAGGCTAGAATACTGTGTGTGCTCTCTCACACTCAAGGCTAAGTCCTGTGTGTGTTTTTGCGTGTGTCTCCTTAAGTTATAAATGTCCTACTGTAGGTGTAGAAAGGAATGTCTGGTGGCCATGTATTATGAACATAGATACCTATATGACCTGTACAAGGCATAATCATCCTTCACTGCTGGGACCTCCTTAGGACTGTAAACATAGCCTCATATTGTTGTATAGTGGAGTGGTTATAACTCACTTGACAATGCAGTGTTTTTTTTTAGATGTAACCATGTGAAGTTGTGTGTGTTTGTGTACATGCATGAAAGTCTTGGGTGGATGTTATCTATGCTTCCTCTTTGAATCAGAGTCCCTCACACGTCCCAAGTGTTCACACATTTGTAATTCCTCCAGGGCAGGTGCCGTCTAATAGAGTTCGGTTAAATGCTGTGCAGTCAGAAGTGTCAATGTGCAGACGGTGTGTGCGAGCAAGACAACTGTATATGTGTGTATGTGCATTTCTTACCGGTTTAAGGCAGAGCAACTTTGATTGGCTCCCAGACTCAGGGCATAAGTGTATTACATAACAGGGTTGGCAGACACAGGGAGGACGGCCGCGAGACTCACACGGTGCATCGGAAAGAGAAGCCTCTTTCTGTAATACAGCACCTTGTTACTCAACATCTCAGGCTCAGCTCTTAAGGAGGACCGGCACCTCGACCACTTCCAAAAGGAATTTCATTATCATGATTGTATGAGTCGGACTTCTCCATGCATACACTCTCTGAACAGCTACATGCCACAAACATGGTAAGCCTGGCTAAAGGTATTTGTGCGTTTGCTCAGGGATGCTGTAGGTGCTTTGGTGCAGCTGTGCTATAGCTAGAGACAGAGGAGGATGTTGGAATGCAGTGGAACTGCCAGTGCAGTGAATGCTGATGTGTTGTGCTGCAAAGATGATATAAGCCAGTGAATCGGATTTTTATTCTTACACATGTCCTTGTCAGTCTCCATGTTTATGCTTGAAACGAATAGTATTGCCGTATATGGTGTGTCCATGTGTAGGGGTACATTTTCTGCACTCATTTGCATTGACCCAAATACAGATTTTGCTGTTTAAAGAAAGCCATTTCGCTTTCTGATCCTTGCTGTTGTAATTGCAGTGTAACCTTAATGATGACATAGGTCATTACAGCTGGTAGACACAGCTTTAACGGTGAGTACTGTGGCAAGACTCCTCTGTGTGTCTGTGTTTACTGTATGCTGTTTGATCAGGCTAGGTATGAACCTGTGCTAAGGCAGGAATTTGGAAGATTGATTATGTAATGCTTTTAATTTATTCAGGTCTGTAGATGGGAAAAGGATGCAATGTATTGGAGGGGGCAGGGCTGATCTGATTAAGGAGATGGAAAGATGATGGGAAGGAGAGCGTTAAGCAAGGAGGACCACTGGCTGTGAATGGATCTTTATCTATGTCTTTCTCTCCCTCACTCTTACTGTCTGTCACCTATATTACAGCAGATTGATGGGGACTGGAGAGATTGTGCTTGGAATGAATTGGGGATGAAAATGGAGTGGTGCCGGGGGATGGAGGGTGGATTAGGGCAATCAGACATTACAGTAAAAGAGTAAGAAGCAAGACTGACCTCAGTGCTAAAACTCATTTGTTCTGTGGGTGCTGCTTCAAGCACAGGCCCCGATATCAGATGGCGATGGGTGAGCAGAGCTGATGTGGCTTCCACTAGTCATTTAGGCATGTTTTTTTTTAACTGTCCATTTGTGTAATGAATTATTTATGTTCCTTTTCCTGGTTCAACAATGATTTTTTAATCTTTTTGAGCACTGTTCATCATTCCTGTTGCCATGGCAGCGTGACACATGTTTTTGCAGTAATCCTCCTGGCTTCCTGTTGTGGAGTGCTTTGAGATATAGGCTAGAGCTATTGTTACCCCAGCTCCCAGCTCTATGTGACGCCTGATTGAATCAACCTACTCAGTGACATCTTTGATCTATAACTGACATTCAGAGGCCTATGATATTGCATTTGACAGTGGCGTACAACTTGTTATGGTGCTTGATTCTCTAATGTGATTAGTTTGTCATATATATTTATTCATTAACAGAGTGATATTGACATTTAATCAGTGGCCACTCTTTGTGTATGTCATCTCACACACAGAGACACTCTAAGGCCTAAATCTGGAAATATTCTGGTGCATCCTGAAGTGTCCTTGCCTCATCCCATCATCTTGTCAATACCAGTGAAGCATCCTCATCTGTCGCCATGACGACGGCTGTTCTTTCCCTTCCAGGCATGGACGTCCCTCCCTATGTTCACTCCTCTGCCCTGATTGGCCTATATCCCCTGTAGCTGTCTCAGTAAGGCATTAGGAAATAGGCTCGGCTACAGGTTGGATGGGGCAACGTAGCTGCTGAGTCTGAGAGCTCAGATCCTCTTTGGGGGTTCAGATGGATACAGACATACTCATGCACAAACAATCTGCAGTTTCTCTGTACAGTCTTACAAACACTGCATCAGTAGGAAGGTAGAATAGCATTTTTGTGCTGTAGTGATGAGGTGCATTTTAAAAAGGTTTTTTCATCTGGGGATTTCTTTTTTATAACAGGCAAATTAATCTTAAATGAGTCAGGGAAAACATAACTAGCTCTAGTTTAAAAATAACACTAACTTTAATATTAATATGCAAAACCCTTAATACAAGTAAAGAACTAATTTTATGTTCACCCATGCGACAAACCTGTCTCCAGGCTTTGATAACTCCTTACCTAGAGACTAAGCAGCTCCTGTCAGGCTTGGTTAGCACTGGCTGCTCTGCCCACAGCCCCAGGGACTGGATGCATGGATAGCTCTGGACTAGAGAATGCTGATGAGCACTACTTTTGGAGAGAACAATTGGAACAAACAGTTGGAGGTGTGCCACAGAAGCATACACAGGTTTTAATGCATACGAAGTTAAAAGCGAAGCTGCACGTGTGCGTGTACGCATGTGCTGATGTGTGTGTCTCCAGGCAGCAAAGCTAAGTCATCAGTGTGATGGATAGGGGTGCTGTTTGGTAGATGGATGGGATCAACATCAGGTCCTATTCAGGAACATCGTCTGCTGTTTCTTGTTTGGCTTTAATGAGAACAACCTTTAGCCTTTCTAAGTCCCCTAAAGAATACTGATCACCTGACACACTTTGATGCCCTTACAGAAAATAATACTCTGCTTATGTACATGCACACACTTTTACAATTTGAACCTGTTTTCAGTGACACATAACGTCAACATTATTTATGCATGATGTTAAAATCACTGTGAAAGATTTGATGAGTCATCCTTCCATGTACTGTCAAAGACTTTGCAGCACATAAAGTAACAACATGACAACATGATAACATGAAGGAAAGGAGATTATCCATCCCTTCACATTTGTTTGCTCCTCAGCATTTATATTACATTAACACATGTAATTATTCTAATGTCATAATGGGCCAATTACTGTCCCTCTGTGGAAAGTGGTGCTGTGCTTCTGAACGCTGTGTTGTTTCTCCACTAATGGCTTTGCCTTTTTTGTGTTGTCGTATTTTGTTGTATCGTACCCTGTGTTAGTTATTGTGTTGTTCTATTGCAGTCCCTAAGCTGCCAGTGGGCCCTGGCTTTGAGGGTGTGTATTTGCATCCATTAGTAATCTGAGTGGGTTTAACAACAAGGATTCATACAAACCGAGGCCAAAATGAGGCTCACTACTGTATTACAATCACTATCAAATTTGATTTATATGCTGTTTTAGATCACACGGGTCCATATCTATTGGTGAGTGTCAGCAGTGTTGGTTATGCTGTTTCAGTGGTGTTTTCACAGCAGTGGCTTCATGTGATGAGTATAAAGCATAAGCTATCGCATGTTTCTCCCTCCAATCTCTTCAGTTGATAAGTGGAGGCTCGATCGTCAACGCTGAGGCGGTATGGGACCATGTGACCATGGCGGACCGGGAGTTGGCGTTTAAGGCTGGTGACGTCATCAAGGTGCTGGATGCCTCCAACAAAGACTGGTGGTGGGGCCAGATTGATGAGGAGGAAGGATGGTTCCCTGCCAGCTTTGTACGGGTGAGTTAGCTGTAGCCATGGCTGGCCAGCGACCATAGGCAAAACACACACCCACACATATACAGAGATGAAGGCACATGAACATATGCACAAAAACTGCTAAATAACACATAGTGGAAGTGCACATGCACAAATATTCTGTAATCTACACAAAACACATGCACAAAGCACACACACACACACACACACTGATATGCTTGCTCCACACAGAGACACATCCAGTTGACTAATGCTTTATTTTAATAATACATAACACTCAAGAGATCAGAGAACAGCTAGCTAAGTGCCTTTACCGGGTGTTCGGGGGACAATAAAACAAAGATGCTGATGCGCCCCTTTTTATAGTTTGGCATCACCTTCAACTCCTACCCCTGAAATCCACTTAAATTTCCAGTGGTTTCACTTTATAGCCTGTTTATATAATATCGCCCATATCTGAGCTCAACTAAACCCAACACTGTATTAACTCAGAGGACTAATCCAGCTACTGTATGATATTCTAGATCTCTTTCACTGAACCTACTGACATGAAGAATTAGCACCCTCGCTGCAGGTTGAGGCTTCCACAGCAGAGCACCTGCCCCCACCCCCACCCTTCCCAGACACACCTCATGACCATTCCCACCTGTCCACCTTTTCATATTCACTCCTGAGAGGGCAGGGCAGACAGGCTGACTGACTGTCAACCAAAAAGTATCTTTCTGTTCTGTCATTCTCTCTCTCAAGGTGGAACCCCACCCTCCTCAGCCCCAAACAAAACAGGTTTTCTATATCAACCCCATAGCAACTCCACGGTTCCAAAACACCACGTCAAAGGTGCGTTTTCCCA
>NW_018127907.1:215198-222877 GCF_001952655.1 Monopterus albus | reverse complement strand
TGCCAGACATTAAAGTACCCATGATATTACCACATCATCCTCAGTGGGGTCGATAGAGACGCAGAGCTGATGAGTCAAAAGTAAAGTTTACATTAGTCTTCTTAATGGCCTGTACTCAAATTCTATAAATGTATTCACATAGGATTAGATAGATTTTGGAATCATTATTCCTGTTAACATTAATGATTATTTCAATTTCAAACATGGTTGATTTTCTTCAGTCCTCTATTTACTATTGACTCTGACTATTTCTCAGTCTTAATGCTGCGCTGCTAGTTCTCGTCTGTAGTCAGTGCTCTCCCACCCGTCTCTCTGCTTGTCTGTGGCGCTGCATTTCTCATCCTGTGTTTGGCCTTCTACCCGTCGGTTCTTTGATGTTCTCTTGGCAAACTGTGTGTCATCAGGTGTTGGCTGCTGGGCATCAGAAACCACGCTCACTTGGCCCTTTCTATGAGCGAGAGTGGAATACATTATTTATGCGGATCAGTGTGTGTGCGTTGCTGAGCGCAGGCTTGCGTGAGGAAATCGTGAGATTGTGTGCAAGTGTATTTGCATGCATATGTGCTGAGGGGAGGTTGGTTTTCTTTTTGAGTCACACACAGGGCCAAAGTTCGGCACTGAATATCCTCTGGGCACCAGTTTCAGAAAGAGGATTTTTTTTTAAACTCTGGAGTGTTTGGCAGCTTGTCCCACATCTTTCTGACATGCTGGACCAAGAGTCATACTCACTGTCCAAGCTACTAGAGACTCTCTAAATGAACCTCTGTGTATGTGAAAAGTGTGTGGTGTGTGTGATATGCATTCATGTTCATGAAGCGTGAGTGATACCAGTTTCATGGAATACCTAAATATATCAATTCACTAATACCTTTTTTCATCAGCTTTACACGCTAACTGTGCGCATTTCTTATTCAAGTGCATGTGAGTGTGACTCTGGGTGTATGAATGTATTTGTCCCCAGTTGTGGGTAAACCAGGAGGACGGGGGAGTGGAGCCAGCTGAGGGGATGAGCGAGGTGCAGAATGGGCACCTGGACTCAACCAATGACTGCCTGTGTCTGGGCTCACCCCTGCAGAACCGAGACCAGATGAGAGCTAATGTCATCAATGAGATCATGAGCACAGAGAGACACTATATCAAGCACCTCAAGGACATTTGTGAGGTACTAAAACATGCACACGTATGCATACACACTGCTCTTTCAGGTCATGCCTTAACACAGAGATATGGTAGGAAAGGTAAAGAGTAAGAAACTGATACTTCAATAAGAGAAAAAGCAGAATTTTGATGCTACACAAAGATCTAGTTTGAATTCTTAACACTGACACATTCACACTTTTATTTCAGGCATACTTCTTTCTTTTGATCCCAAAGAAGTCGAACTATAAAGCTCTTCTTAAAACTAAAAACAAAATATGTCAGTTTTACACAGTAGTATCAGCAGCTGCACTTGGAGTGATCTAGTCCAGATTAAATTTGTCATCATATTATGAGTCATGCTGAAGGGACAACCTAGAAATCACACCTAATAAAATTAAAGCCTTCTCATGTCTTACATTTTTGCATGGCTATCCTTTTATAAAGACTCAAAACATGACGTAACCAAATGAGAAACTAAAACCAAATATGATAATAGTTTTAACAACTTAATTCCTATATTCTTTGAGCTGTTTCATTCTTTTTAAGTGTTCAAAAGAAACAAATAACTACAGTATATAGATAGAAGACAATTGGGGTATGTTGTTAAATAATGTGTGTTAACTCTAAATTCATAAATGGACATTAAGGTCACAACCAATACACTATGTTTATTACCTCAGTCAAGGCAGAGGTAATGTTTGTACTGGTGTTTTCTTTGTTGGTTTATTGACAGAATAACTCAAAAAGTAACAAATTGATTTTGATGAAATTCTTTGGAGAGGTAATGGACAGCACACAGAACAATCCATTAGATTTTGGTGCTGATCTGGATCATAATCCAGATCCAGTAATTCTTTTAAAGGATTCTTCACCATTGTGAGATAGGGACAGTTTCAGTATTTTGGCTTCTAACTCCATCCACATAAGATCTACTATACACCACAGTATGATCTGGAGCGAGGTAATTCTCTGCTGATCCAGAATGTTTAAATTTACAGGGCTCATGGAAAACCTGCTACTGTGACACAATAAATAATGCTACAGACTTGCATAAAGAGTCAAACTGTAGCTTAAACTCTCTTGATTCGATAAAGGGTCAAAAGTTTGACATATCTTCAAAGGTTACTGAGCTACATCCTGAAGAAAACCAGCATTAATGAAATATTTTCTTGAATAGTTTTCAGACTACGGTAATAATGATGTCAGTATGATTCCAAATCACTGGGACAGATTTTCAAAGTCAAGGAAGGTCAATGAATCATATTATAAGGGTCAAACTATCACGGGAATATTGATTTTAGGTGTAATGGCATTATGGGAACAGTGAGCCGCTTTGGCGGAGCTTGCACTCTCTGAGTGCTCTCTAGTTTTATTTATAACTAGACAGCAGAGAGAGCCCAGCTGTCGCTGCATAGAGTAGAGCTTTCCCCAGCTGTGGTTTGTCACCTCGCTGTTCAGGGTGTACTGACTGACAGCACTCAGTTTTCATTGACAGTGAATGGGCAGGTGTCACTGACCCAAGGATTTATCCTTGGCTCACATACAGTCAGCAGCCTTTCCAACTCTGGCAATGTGAACAACCCTGATGATAAAAATCAGCACCAAAATCTAAATGATTGTTCTGTGGGTCATGTGCTGCCTCTCCAAAAAATGTCATTCAAATCCATTCATTACTATTTGAGTTATGCTGTGAACAAACCAACAAACACCTGCAAAAACACTGCCCCCACCCTTGGCAGAGGTAATCACAACCAGGCCATAGTCATAATGAAGCACTGTTAAAACAGCTATGGCTGTTTAGCAAAGCTACGAGCTAGCTCAGGTAAGATTTCACAATGTTATAGTTCACCTGAAGCTGTTTATACCAGCACAGCCAATTCATGGGTGCTAGTTGCATAGCAGTCATATCAGAATATAGAACACTATATGTTTGCGTCACTTTAATTTTGCGTGGGTAAGAATTTCTAGTGTAAGTTTTTGCTTATCTAATCATCTATTGGCAATCCTCTCCGTACCATTTGTATGTATTCTGGGTGAAATGTAATGTTGAAAAATAGTTGCAGTAAAGCATGAATTTCACCTCCTCCCGTCTACACTTCTCGCCTGTGGGAGCACACTGCATTTTCCAACTTGCCATAAACATGAACAGGCAAGTTGATTGATAGCTTTATAGACAAGCCAGCTAAAAGAGAGGCTCATACTTTGTCATAACTATTTTCAAACACTGTCTTCTCATGTAGGTAAAAGTGTTTCACAGGAAGTCAAAATGCCACTGAGGTGTTAGTATTTTTCCTGATTCTTAATACAGTGCTCCATGTCTGTCATAACTGTGCTAGCTGCTAAGGTGGCTACCAAAGAAGATGCTTCTTTTCATTTAAAAAAACTGAGGATGCCTCATTTTGGAACAGACATATCAAGTCGCTGTTTTAATTCTGACTATTTGAATGAACTTGACTTTAAGAAACAAAACAAAAACCCTTAGTAAGTGTTTTGCACCAAGACGACAGAGAGAATTCTGGGTGGCGGAGTGTGAAATAGCAAAAACCTGCCTTTTACAACAAATCCTTTCCCAAGTGTCAAAGCTTCAGGGCATTTAATTAACCACAGGAATTAGACTGACAAACCGGGGCCACAGTTCGACCTCCACAAAATTGTTTTTGTTTTTACAAAGGCTTCTAGAAGGTCATACATCATTTTAATTAAAATGAATTATAATTTGCGAATGCCTTAACATGTTTACTACAATAATGAACAAAAACAGAGATGAAATTGAAGAAGCTAAAGCATAGATTGTGCATTTCTATAGCACTTCAGCTTTGTCATCTTTGAAAATCTCACAGCTGTTGTAATCCATATTGTTGCAGGGTTACTTGCGCCAGTGCAGGAAGCGTGTGGACATGTTCAATGATGACCAATTGAAGGTCATCTTTGGTAACATCGAGGACATTTACCGCTTCCAGATGGGCTTTGTTAGAGACTTGGAAAAACAGTACAACACAGAGGAACCGCATCTCTCTGAAATTGGACCATGCTTTTTAGAGCACGTGAGTTCAAGTATTATTTCTATAAGTATTTCCCTTAAATAAACAGACATGAACACATTGTCCGGCTGAGATGCTGCTATAGTGGCTAATACTGTTAGGCCTGTTATCCCAACATCAGAACTTAATTATCTTGTTATCTTGAGCTAACTGTTAAGTTGTGGATATAATTAAGTCACCAGCAAACAGTTTATCTCAAAATAATTAGATAATTAAGTCATTACCTTGAGAAAACAGCTCCAGTTACATTTTAGCAACCATAGCCATTCATATGTACATACTGGCTTCTCGCCAGCATGTTTTATTGAAAAGATGATTCATAATTTAGTTCCCTCTTTAATCATGTACCTGTGTAATCCTTTACTATACAGCAAGATGGTTTTTGGATCTATTCAGAATACTGTAACAACCACTTGGACGCCTGCATGGAGCTGAGCAAACTAATGAGGGATGGCAGGTACCAGCACTTCTTTGAGGCCTGTCGCCTCCTCCAGCAAATGATTGACATTGCCATAGATGGCTTCTTGCTCACCCCTGTCCAGAAAATCTGCAAATATCCACTCCAGTTGGCTGAGCTTCTCAAATACACTGCACAGGAGCACAGGTACTGTATACTGTGGCCAAGGTCACGTTTGCACTGCTGAACGTGTTGTTTTACAGTACCAGCTTTCTGTGAATGTTTTAGAGGAAGATATTTAATCAAGGAGTGTCAATTATATTGGGAATATATGCTAGAGCACTGCAATTCATAAGCAAGTCCAGTACTTTTCATAGCAGTATATGGCAGTAGGATCATTGCATACAGCTCTGTGTATAAAGAGATTGCAGATTAAATTTGAATTTGTGCTTTTGCTGGCACATACACACGCACCAACATTCCACTCACTGTATCCACAGTACAGGAGCACCATGCACAACATAAACATTTGCAGATGATCCCTCGTGTGCAGACACATAATGCTGGCATCCAGATGTGCAAACTCATGCATGTAAACCCACAGAAACATGGTGTAAGTGATTCAGTGTGTCTTAGCCAGCTCCAGGTCATTCACAAACCACGCATCCCCAGCCAGAGAGGGACGGGTGCCAGCAAGGCCTGCCAGATCACAGTGTTTGACTGTTCGAAGCTGTGGAGAATCCTGCTCTCTCACACACACATGCAGATTATCATCCAAAGTGAGGATTGGATTCATAGCATATCTAAGCCAGAGGGATGAATCCAGCTCAGTTAGCACACACAATGCTAACTGTAGATGGAAACTGGCTAGAGATGATTGATTGGAATTAAATAGTGGTATGTTATTTTGACTGTGTTCCAGCAGGCTTACTGATAATAAGCTAGTTTATAACCCATCTTTAATAGGCTACTCTCTATCATTAATTATTGAAGCAGTACATGTTCTTTTTAGAATGGCGAGTGTCCAAAGGCTGTAACTTTACCCCTTAACATGCAGGAGTAATTCCGTGTACACTGTGTCCACAGTGACTATCGATACGTGGCAGCAGCCCTGGCAGTAATGAGGAACGTTACTCAGCAGATCAACGAAAGGAAGAGGAGGCTGGAGAACATTGACAAGATCGCCCAGTGGCAAGCCTCTGTTTTGGACTGGGAGGTATGTGCTTGTCTTGACTGTTGAGTAAATGTCCAAGAGTCTGATGTTCACTGATGTTGTTTTACTGGCTAAATCTGGGCTGGTCTGTTTAATCTGTATGCTTTGTAACAGCTTTTTTGCCGGAGGATGGTTTTTACTCCATATGTCACCAAACCTATAAAGTTCTATACAACCTCAGGTTACCCTTTGTAGAAACATAAAATGGTGTGTTTGCATACGTGTTTAGAATCCTTAAGTCGTTCATTTACTTCCTTAAAGTTTGTCTTTTGAACAAACTACTTTGAAGATTTTCCAGACTGCCAAGCTTTCAGACTAGGACATAGAGAAAGGACGACAAACATTTTATTCAATCTAGTTATAACTAAATGTAGACAGTTGTACACAGCCTCTGGTCTACTCAAGTCTGCTTTTGGAAAACAGCGAACTTAAGGTTTGAAGGCTTGAAATGCATTAAATGTGCTTTTTTCTCAAAAGGACATTTTCTTAACCTTCAAACCAAGACATAACTCTGCATGGGATGACTGATTGTTTGATGCAAATTGCCTTTTCAACGTTGTTTAAAGGAGTATTCCAGAAAATTAGCATTACACTTTAACAAAGTTCTGATGCTTCTAAGCTAAAATGCTATTTGATAGCATTGCTGAGAGTCCCAGTCCAGCCGCTTTATGTTGGCTAGCTGCATATTGCTAGCATTGTCATGTATGCATGATGTGACTTTACCTGTAAGTCCCCAGTGTTCTCCAGCGATGGCTGCAGTCTCTGCATGCTTCTGCTGCTTGTATTTTGTGCTGTAGTAAAATGATATACTGACCGTGTTATCGCGTTCCAGGTGCTGATAAAAGCAGGGGAAAACAGTGGCGCTTTGTTTTTAAAGTCTCATAGTTGCATGAAATGTTCAGGGTTTTTTTGTTTGTTTTTTTTTTAGTTTAATGACTATTCTAATATTTGAAAATAATTGCCCACCCGTGCTTCTAAGTACTGGTGGGGTTTGATAGCGTTTTATGAAATCTCAGTCCTTTCAAATCCCTTATTGAATCTGTCCAAGTACTGTAGTCTGTTATATGTGATAGACTGTTATACTACATGTAAAATATGTAATATGTACTAACTGTGAGATAATCATAACACTAATACTTACATAAACTATGGACATTTTACTGTGCTGGCAGACTGTAGGGCTCTCACCACACATTTTGTCACTGCTCTATGACAGTTATTAACCATGTCCTCACTCATTTTTGATTTTGCTGTATTTGCTTCTCACTGCAGGTCTGTTCTGCAGCTGCAGAAGTTGTGGAAGCTCAAGTAAAAACAACATAGTGAAAATAATGCTGTTTATACTTTATCATTCTGTGAATAAATACATCCCACTTAACAAAGTTAACCGCAAGTCACATTGATTGCACATAGCACTACGTGAAGCAAACTCACTGTTGCACTGCTGCAGGTCACAGAATACAGTTTAACACCAGCCGTAGGCTGAGGCCACATGGTTATCCTCCTCAAAAAGGCCACAAGCAGATAAATGTTTAGACAGATGTCTTATAAATCCCAAGTCCTAGTTTGTAAACCAGCCTTTCTGTTAAAGAAATTAAGTAATTTCCTCCAAGCCCAAGCTTCAATACCCCTGTTGACATCACCATGACATCATCAGGGTTCATTCTTCTAATTTTTTTCTGCCTTGACAAAGATCCCGCTGAGGCACTGAAGACATTGTCCAGCTGTATGCACAGGCTGAGAAGTACTGGCAGTAAGGAGTAGACTGATCTTTGCTGCACCAAGAATATGCTTTTCATTTATTAACTAGTGGGGATATAAGACTGCTGTGTTTATGTATAAAGCCAGGAACAATTTATTACCTGGTGGAATTCAAAAACTATTTAAT
>NW_018127907.1:189513-214836 GCF_001952655.1 Monopterus albus | reverse complement strand
TTGTTGGATATGTGTAAAATTATGTGTGTTGACATATCAACTGTCTTTACACGCTTGAAAGAATAAATCAAATCAAATCAAACTATGTGTTTGTGTGTGTAGGGGGATGATATATTGGACAGGAGCTCAGAGCTCATCTACACTGGGGAGTTGTCATGGATCTATCAGCCGTATGGACGCAGCCAGCAGCGAGTCTTCTTCCTCTTTGATCACCAGCTGGTCCTCTGTAAGAAGGTACACTATCTTTCTCTCATTGTTCTCCTTCTTCTTTTTGTGTGAGGACTTTGTTGGCTGAAAACAAGCTGACAAGTTAAAACACACCCTCATTTTGTGTTCTTGAAAGTTGTGCATCACATGGATGGTGACAGGGATGCTTGAAGACAATGTAACTTCTTGAGGAACTGCAAATATGTTACATAATGCTGTAGGAGATGCACCAGCCTTCAGTGAAGAAGTGTTCAAATCTTCTGTACCTTTCACAAAATGGAGCCGTGGTAGTTTAAGCTCTAATGCACCAAGGCTGTGCTTTCCTGTCAGACGGATGTTCACGCTCGGCTAAACCCAACAATAGATGCACACAGAGATACACACAAACGCAGGCAGACACTTGCACACAAACACACGCAAAGGCTGAAGAACTGCATCATCTCACACACACACACACACACACATACACACACACACACACACACACACACATATAAGTGTTCACACATTGCACATACAAACACAGAAAAAGAAAGACATATAGTAAATTGTCATTCAGTTTTTTATCCTTCCCTCTGTACCACCCGCACCCCCCCATCACAGTTGATCAGACCTCTGGCACTAGAACTGAACCCCAGTGTGTCTGCAGATCACTGCCTGTGTTAGTCATTCTTCTCCATTAAATAAAGTCAACTCCAAGACACTAAATTATAAATCTGAGTTTTTGTTCTTCCTTCTCTGGTATCCTCAGCACAGTGTGTGTAATGGCAGCCCTCAGGGTGTGCTTGTTGCACACTGCATGTAGCCTTCCATCTTTTCCTCTCATCTCTTCCTTATCAGTAAATGGATGCAGATTTGTCTCTACATGCTTATTTAAAGATTCCAGCTCCTTTTTTTATGTATGCCCTCCTTGACCTTATGGTGAGCCTGGATGCTATTTGGTCTTGTCGAAATGGTCATGATAAGGGTTGTTCTGTATGGCCATGTTGCTCCTGCAAGAACCAAAGTTACACTGGTTAAGCTTATTTGTGCTTGATGTGCTGTAGAGCTTGAAACGATTAGTCCATTCATCAGTTAGTCAACGGGGATAAAATTATTTGGCAGTTGTTCTGATGATGGATTACTCAACAAACATTCTCTGGTTCCAGCTTTTTCAGTCTGAGAATTTGCTGCTGTTTTTGTCTTACATTATAACAAATCAAGGTATCTGCGGGTCTTGAAAAGTCTTAATCTTTTTTGTGGAGTTTCACTCAGCACCATCAGACCTGCAGAAAACAGTGTCACTGCTTCTAGCTACAGTAGCAAGGAAGCTCGTGGACTTGTAATGAGGAGGTTGGAATTTTAGGAAAAACTGAAATAACCTTGAGTCTGCATGTTCTCCGTGTGCCTGCGTGGGTTCTCTCCGGGTGCTCCGGCTTCCTCCCACAGTCCAAAGACATGCAGCTTAGGTTGATTGGTGACTCTAAATTGTAGGAGTGAGCGTGGGTGTAGGAGTGAGCGTGGGTGTAAGTGGTTGTCTGTTTCTAAGTGTCAGCCCTGTGACAGACTGGCAACCTGTCCAGGGTGTACCCCACCTCTTGTCCAGTGTCAGCTGGGATTAGCTCCAGCCCCCTCGTGACCCTCTTCAGGATCAGCAGTATAAATAATGGATGGATGGATTAAATGAACTTAAGTGAATTAATCATTTGAAAAAGAATATTATATGTTGCTGGGAGGCACTTAAAAAATGTGATATTGTGTAATAATGAGCCCAACTACTGGTACATCCCTACTGGGTTTCCATCACTCTTTTTTCTTTTTAGGTTATAATAAATCAGAAGCTTAACTTGGTGAACCCTGCAGAGTCCTTTTAAACAGAATCTTTTTCTTTGTTTGTTGCATATTTTATGAGGCTGCAGCAGCAGAATCAGAAATCAGAATCAGAAATGATGCAAAAAAAAATTAGACAAATAAGATGAACTTCACAAAATGACCACTTCACTGCTTTCACATGAGGCAATCCACTTGAATTCAGTTTGGGCTGAGAAATATGAAAATGGCCTATAAGGAGCAGAAGAACATGTCTGCCATTAGGCTGACACCATTTAGTAATAAGTCTAAAGTCACATGTTGTTCTGTGCTGAGACATTGTAATATACTGTATTGCTGGTTTTTGGCAAATATATCTTTTACACTGACTGCATCCAGGGAACACAGTAGCAGAAACGCGTTGTGACACATAGCAGTCTGGTACAACAGAACCACAAAGCACAGGTTGGAAATTACAAGAACAGAATCAACACTGTTCTGACAGAAACTGGCAACAAATAGTGTGCATTAACTTCACAAAGTCATGGGTTACTGTAAAGTTGTTGCATATTAGATTGTACTGGTGTAGTTTTGTTGCAAAGGCCACTGTTTTTTTTGTTTTTTTTTTGTGATACCAAGCGAGCAGCAGATTTACTGAAAAACTCGTATGGAAGATGCTTGTATGCTCAGGCAGCAGATGGAAAGTGTTGCATAGGCTCTCTGGATACCAAGGGCAGAATGTGTGTTAACACCTCTACATTTCATCAGTTTTGTTGCAAAGGCCACTGTTTTTTTTGTTTTGGTTTTTGGCAAATATATCTTTTACACTGACTGCATCCAGGGAACACAGTAGCAGAAACGCGTTGTGACACATAGCAGTCTGGTACAACAGAACCACAAAGCACAGGTTGGAAATTACAAGAACAGAATCAACACTGTTCTGACAGAAACTGGCAACGAATAGTGTGCATTATTAACTTCACAAAGTCATGGGTTACTGTAAAGTTGTTGCATATTAGATTGTACTGGTGTAGTTTTGTTGCAAAGGCCACTGTTTTTTTTGTTTTTTTTTTGTGATACCAAGCGAGCAGCAGATTTACTGAAAAACTCGTATGGAAGATGCTTGTATGCTCAGGCAGCAGATGGAAAGTGTTGCATAGGCTCTCTGGATACCAAGGGCAGAATGTGTGTTAACACCTCTACATTTCATCAGCGCTTGCACACACACACACACACACACACACACACACATTAATAGACATCTTCTCCTCCTCTTCTCCAGGATCTGATACGACGGGACATCCTGTACTATAAAGGCCGCATCGACATGGATCGCTACGAGGTGCGGGACGCTATAGACGGGCGTGACGATGACTTCAACGTCAGTGTGAAGAACGCCTTCAAATTGTGCAACAAAGACAGCGAGGAGATCCACATCTTCCTGGCCAAGAAGCCGGAGGAGAAGATCCGCTGGCTCAGGGCCTTCCACGAGGAGAGGAAGATGGTGCAGGAGGATGAGAAAATCGGTTAGTCGCACACCTCTCTGCACGTTGCTGTTTGGAAGGATTTGTTTCATTCAAACTAGGCACTGGAGCTTCAGTTACCTATGCTGTATTTGCTGCAGCACACTACAAGGTGACATTTTAGCACATGACACAGGCTTCCCTACATAATGTACATCAAGTGAGTTTGACAGTCAGTTAGCCCTGACTGGCTGGGTCACGCTCAAACTGATGAATGTACATCTTAGGACACAACGTATTATTTAGATTTTTGTGCTTTGTCGTGACTTTATTTTGCAAAGCTTGAGCTCCTTTTTCACATGACGTACAGACCCTGTGTACAACATTTATACAACATAAAACATTGTTGTTTAGGTTTTGAGATCTCAGAATATCAGAAGCGGCAGGCGGCCATGACAGTGAGAAAGGTGACCAAACAGAAAGGTGAGGCAACAAGAAGATGTCAGGTGATTTCCCTTTTTTTTCCCTCGCTGGCGTGCTCTGTCTTCTCATCGCTGTTTACTCTTTCCTTTTTTGTGTTTAACTTTATGCACCTTTTTTTTAAACACGCATACTTTGTTTATGAATAGATCTAGCCTAGCCCTGTCCTAAGCAAGCTAGAAAAGTCATGTCTCACTATTATCACTTTTTCCTTTGCATTAAATGCCTGTCAGCACACACACACTAGGATGACTTGATATAAGTTGTAAAGCAGCTGTTAAGCATCAATGAAAAGACAGAGGGCTGTTTGCATGAATTATTGAGTTAAAAGGGTGACACCGGTGTTCGTGACATGTGGGTCTTATGTCACACTTGTCTTGAAATGATGTAATACCTCAGACAGCTGTTTACATGTTTTTCTTTTACTGAGGTGCCTTTTGCTTCTTTCGCCTGCATTTACACTCAGATTGTCAAAGCAAACCCTAAAGAAATTTACCCTTTTGGCTTTATTTCTGATGTGTTCAAGTGGTTTATAGTTATTATTATTGTTGTTGTTGTGTTTTATTACAGAATCTAAATTGTAGCACAAGTGCATTGTGTAATCTGGCACAGAGGAGCAATGTGACATTTTGAATTCAGGAGAAACATCAGTTATTTTGTCTTACTTTTTAAATTTAACATACTCTGTTTTGCTGTAGTACAACATGCAGTACTGTGCAAAAGAATTAGATATAACACCATTAGATTTGTTGTTTTAGCTATGTTTTGATGACTGCATATTTTTATTTATCCGAATACAATTAGAAAATATAGGAACTATGTACACAGTATTGAAAAACACAAACGTCAGAAAAAAATCAGCAAACAAACTGGATACTCCAAATGTGGTATTCAAGCTGTTCTAAGCAAATATGAAGAATCTGGAGAGGTCAGGGACAAAAACAGGAGTGGAAGACCATGAAAACTGTCTGATGAGACGTTTCTCAGAGTTTCTTCTTTGAGAGACCAGAGGAAATCCAGCAGGTGCCTGGCTCAGCATCCTGTACCTTCATCTGGATGCCAGGTTGGCCCTTCCGAAGTCCAAAGAAGCTCGATCAGAAATGGCCTTTGTGGAAGGACAGCAGCCAAGAAACTCCTTTTTCAGAAGCGGGACGGGGAGAAAAGGCTGAGATACTCAAATACTCACAAAGACTGGAGTGAAGCTCAGTGAAAAAGAGTTTTATGGAGTGATGAATCAAAGTTTGAAGTGTTCAGGTCCATCAGTATGTGAGAAGAAGAGTTGGAGGGAAGTGACGGAATGAGCTTACAGCCTTCAGTGAAACATGGTGGAGGGTCTGCCATGGTTTCAAGACCTCAACAGTCTCCCCAAAAGAATTCAAGCTGTGCTAAGTGCGAAGGGAGGACACACTAAATACTGACTTTGGACTGTAGAAGCCACTTTGTTCAGAAGAGGATGTCTTTGAATATTGTGTGCATATTTCCTGTATTTTCTGTTTGTATTTTGATAGAGACACTGAGGAATAAATATAGATTATCAGTAACCTTAATTTACAGTCAGTTAACTATGTGGTAATATAAAGAAATTGCTAGGAAATAGCCAGGAAAAATAACGTCATAAGTAGTTGTTTATGAATGACTGGAAATTACTTGGAAGTACCACATAATTAAAGCAGAATAAGGAGGTTTGATCAGTAATTCTGTTGTAATTTATTGGTATAATAACAGGTGTGTGTTCCTGTGACATAGCCAGGTACCTACATCATTTTTCCTGACTATTTCCTAGCAGTTTCTTCATATTACTACATAGTTAATGGCCTGTAAATTAAAGGGTTTCCAAATTATCACTACAACCTGGCTAAATGAACCCAGCTACATTAATGGTGGCCTAAGACTTTTGCAGTACTGTATGTCAGAATACAATAGCAGCAGCATTAACTCTATCTCACTTAAAGAAAAACACGTCAAACAAGTTCTTGAAGATGCTAGTCTGTGATAAAGCATCGACGACAGAGGACCCACATGTTCAGACTGCGGGTATCATCCTTTCAGGTTTAGCCATTCTAGTGCTAGACTAGATGTTGTACATTTATCATTACTGATGTTTTTGTTACTGCCAGTCTCACAACGAGCATGACCATCCATTAAGGTATTAATGTACCAATGACAAGTGCTGGAATGTTCTCTCTGATGTTAGGATCCCTGTAGATGTCTGTCAGAAGTAAATGTGGTGTGTTTCTAAGTGCTGTATGTGTACATGGCTGGCACAAGGTGAAGTACTCTCTTGAATTTCAGATTCATTTATAGATTTCATCTTGAGAAAGAGGGCCATGTTGTATGGACATGGTTTGAAAATGATAAAGGTATATACATTAGAGTTTTCCATAGAGCTAGCACAATAAGATGCCATGGCAACTGCTAAGCAGCATTGGGAGGTGTTGTGATCAACGCTGGCTTTGGAGCATGCAGTCACTGTCCAATCTGTTTACAAGCATTATCTTGACTGTCCAAGATAAACAGGTCTCAGTAACACAAATAGATTGAACCCTCCTAACGTCTATAACAGTGTTTGGCCAAATTTCCCCAATGAAAGACACTGTTTCTTTTTTCTAAGATGCCATGGCAACTTTTGAATATTTCATCTCTTGAATATTTATTGATTTTTTATTACAGTAGCATACCTGTGATGCTTGTAGACTGTAGATAAATGACATTGTAGATTGTAGTTAAATGCATATTAACCACTTTCTGTTGGCTCTAATTCTGCCACCTTTGTGTTCTCAAGTGTCAAGGGTGCTGTTCAATCAAATGTCCGGTCAACAAACATGAACAACGGTGTTCAAATGCCTGGTTCCATCATTGTATCAGATGTAATCTGTTGGTTCTCTTGTTTGCTGGCTGCAGGGTTTGATTGAACTGCATCTTTAGTCTCCCTTGTGTCGTTGCTAGAGCTGAATTCCACTTCTTCCTAATTCAGCTGTCATCATATGATCATACCATTATCATATCTCAGGTTTAATATGCAGGAATGTGAGCAATGAAGACTCATTTTGTATGTCTATGCACCTGTTTTTTGTGGAAGCATGACTTGATGTTGTGTTGTTGTGTCTGTTTCAAATGCAATACTGACAGTGTTTCTTTTCTGCTATCCATCTCCCTTCTTTTCCTCTTTTGCTCTGTGCCCTGCACCACCTCCTTGCTCCCCTTCCCTTACACCCTCTTTCTTGCTCTTTTTGCACCTGCTTTCCTAGGTGTAAACAGGTGCACGCCCCCCTCATACCCGCCCCCCCAGGACCCTATCAGCGGGGGTCAGTATGAGGTAACGGAGGACATGGCACAAGGAGAGGTTTTTGAATTCAGTCAATCCAAAAGAGGCCAGGCTCCATTCTGGCAGAATTTTAGTAGATTAGCTCCATTTAAGAAATAAAGATACACAGACTCTTCTAAAGGACCAGATATTTTTCTTAGAAGCACTAAACACTGAATAATCACGTGTCCCGTGATGAAGAAAAATTCGTAAACACATCTAAAGACACAAGAGACTCGAAAGTTAAGGAACAGTGTTAATACAGAGTTTGAATGGAAGCGGCAAGAGGACTGAAGACTTGGATTTGAAAAAGTGAGAGAAAATAAACTTTACAATTCACATACGTTGGTAACATTCTTAGTTATACTTCTCCAGCTGAGTCATCTCCATTGAACTCTTCCCTCGGATTCTGCATATTCACACCATCTGAGTGTCCTTATTGAGATTGTTATATTATTTAATTTTGAATCATCTAGAAAGAAACGAGGCCAAACCAAGTCATTCCTAGTAGTATGACTCTGTCTGAAAGCTGAGATCTTGCTGTGCTGCTATGTGAGATTGCTTACTGCATTCTTCTGAATGTGAGATTGCGTAATGACGTGCCTCAGCCACTGGCTGTGAAGCTTGACTGTCGGCGCCACCTTTGAGTTACCTCCATCCCGCCGCTGATCGCAGACCGATCAAGTTGTCTCTGCTCTACTGATGTCTGGCGTCTGGATCTCCTTCCCTCTCTCAACGCTCCAAACTCTCTCCGGCTGCCTGCCTACAGTAGTCCTCTCTTCAAACTGTTTACCTTCCCGCTCTGCATCACCTTCTTGTCCTCTCTATCGTTCAACCCACCTGCTCAGCCTCTGTGAGTCAGTGGCTCTCAGAGGAAAGAGGTTCATTCTTTTTGAAACCTGCCATTGGAAATGATATGATGTGTCAAGGAACAAATCAATAGTCGGAACATCAATAGATTATTTACATCCTTTCACCAACCACTTCTGACAGGGTATTCATATCCGATCACTCCGTGGGGCTGTGGGTTGCATTTGACGGAGAGCTCGCCGCTCAGATGACACAGCTGGGAGCAGGAGATAGGCAGACTACGCTCCACCTGCCTTGTGTGAGAGGCCCTCCCCCACCGCTCTCCCATGAGACCACCCCTGTAGCACTGTGCTGAATCCACTGAGAGCTGAAAGTGAAGTTGATGCATTGGCCAAGGTTTAAAGTAAAATATCTTTTTCATGTCAGTTGTAAAAAAAAAAATCTCATTTGACTCTATTTTGTATTGCTGACACTGTACAAAGCACAGCATCTATTCTGTCTGAGGAGTACCTTTATTTATTTATTGAGTAGAAAGAGGAAATTATCACAAAAAATGGCAAAAACTGTCAATTGACAAGACAGCTGTTTCTGTTTGTTGTGATTCTGAGTACACCAAGAAAGTAGACTGCAGAAGTGTTAGCCAATACCACCGGGAAGCAGAGAGGTGAATTTAATCAGTAGCATGCAGGTGTCTTCTGACAGATTCATGCATCGCTACAGACTGCAGCTTCAAATCTTGGCACCCCGCCCCGTCACGTCGTTTTTCAGATCTGATCCATGTTCTGGCAGTTAGCTCTGGCACCGTTAAAAAGAGATTTTACAAAGGACTGATCAGATTGATCCGTTTAATCAACATAGTCCCCGAAGCTGCTGTGAGAGAGAGCCTGCCACAGAGGCGCTAGGCAGGAGAAGATCTACTGAGGAGAAACTTCGAATTTACACGCATCATGAAGGTGTATTCTTTTCTACAGTTGGAATGTAAGTGAAACATCTGTCCATGGTTTGTGATCATATTTTGACCTCAGATACAGAAGTACATCTTGTGTTTTATTATTTCATCTGATTGACAGTACATATACAATATGACAACTTGTGCAATGTGATTTATCATTATATATCTCCACTATTCACTACATCATGATATGAAAGAGTTATATATTGTTCTATGTCATTCGTTTGCCTCTTTACAGGCCTCATAACCTATTGAGAAAAAAGACCTTAGAATTGCTTTGTATGTTGTGTAATTTATGTTTTGTTTCAGTAAAGAAAGTTGAGAAATGGGTGAGTTGGCTGCTGGTGTCTGTAGAGATGGCTCCCGGTGAGATTGTTTTGGAAGATAATTCCCTCGTCTGGTACAGCATAAAGATATGGTTCCCAGGCCATGATAACCTCAGGTCCCGTGCTACACCCACAACCCCATCCCCCACCTCCCCGCTCCACTGCCACCACCAGTACCAACGTGGAGACGCAAGCACGTAGGCAAACACACAGACACATAATCTCATGCATTTGCCGGCCCGTTCTGCTGCGGAGAAGAGAGATGCTATCTAACAGTGCCTTCCAGCATTCCACTAGTGATTATCTATTTAGTTTCACAGGCAGATTTGAATTAGTCATATATTCTCCCTTCTGTGTGGGACTTGCATCTCTCTGTCTCTTTCTCCCTTTCTCTCTCGTAGACACTGGGAAGTCCTCATTCCTAAGTGCGCGAGATCCACTCGGAAAGAAACTCAAAGGTCAGGCCGTTTCTATATAAGTCAATACTGTGCTGTCTGACTGAAACACATAAAACACCTTATTATATGATATCACTCTTGCATAGTGGTAATTTTATTGCACAAAAAGAAGTTAATTCTAATTTCAGACATTTAGAAACTACATAGAATTCCATTATTGTTATCTATTTAACATGCTGAAAGATGATTTAATTTGAATATATAGTGGAAAACAGATTTTCATTAGTCAAACTAGGTTTCACATTTCAGATTATATTAACAGTGAATCAAAAGATGAATCATCTATTTTATCTTTGTCAGCTACACACTGTAAATACTGTAAAAAGTACAGATCATATATTTGGATATTGGTATTTTGCGTTGGAGACGAATGTTGTTCCAGTTCTAGCGTGCGGTAGACCTCAGTACCAGGTAAATGCATGCTTGTGGCATCTAATATTTTGCATGAGACTTAAGACAACTCTTAACAGATTGTTTAGTTTTATTTCACTTCCAATGGGATTTTTTTTTTTTTTACAACAATGGAACCATTCATTTGTGAACCCATACCACCTGTTTTCTATCTACCTGTCTCCTGCTCACTTTACATTACAGGTTGTAGCTTCTGCTTTTATTTATTATCAAGTAGAGGGGAAGCTCTTTTCCTCATGTTAAATCAAAGACTGAACTGTTGATAGGTGAAATGAAAGGCACTGATGCGCTCTTTGCCCACATATAATGGGTACTCTTAACTGTAACATTATTTTAAACTTTGATTTTCTTCTCTTTATCACCAGTCTACACTTTCATGGTCCAGATTGCTGGTTATTATTATTATTTGGAATTCCATTAACTGCTGAGGCTAAACGGGTATCATTTTTCTGACACCAGGAACCAAATAGGAGTTAGCACTGATCATAGGTGTTTGTGTATGAGTCTGTTTTCAAGCAGAAGAGCTGAATAAATGCGAAACCTCTCGGGATGAGCTAAAAATAAACCTAATCCTCAAAATACGCACAGAGTATTGCACTGCAATTCATACCATGCTCTTGTTTCAGCTTAAGAAATGATTCTTTGATTTGACAGCGCAGATCAATTCCTCACTTGTATTTATTGAATACAGTATTAAAATAGTACCATTTTAGGCACATTGTTACATGGATGTATATATTGGTTTGATTTTTCTTATATAATTACCAGTTTGGCCCTATTCTGGGAGCTGAGAGGGCAGCCTTCTGTGCAGTTTATATTTTATAGTCAGAAATCAAGACAGCCAAGTTAGCAGACTGCCAATTGAATGCATCATATTTCAGTTATCCTTTTTAGTCCAGGGTGTACATGAGCCAGTAACTAGGTTCAGTCACATTTAGCATAGCAGCATCCTCAGTAGGAACTTCTCGTAGTTGGATATGTTAGCCAGGGTCTTCAATGAGCCATATGTCAATGTGGTGTTCAGTGAAGACAAAGTAAACAGAAGACTCACACCCCACTTTTGGAATCTGTTCATTGTATATTATCATCTATGAGGTCTGGATTATTGCCCATCACAGACAAATTCACTCATAGTATCTATATTATTTGTCACCATATCCAAACATGTCATTTTCTTTCTTGCTGGCCTTTGAGTTTGATTATTTGTTGTAAAAATGAAAAGCCTGAAAAATAATGCCTATTCAATCCAGAAACTGTGAATGGGAGAGTGGAGATGTCGACTGTATGTACATTATATGTTTTGATGTAATCAGAAGCACTGGGAATATGTTGTATTTCGCTGTAAAAAAATACATCCATATCTGATATAGCTGTACTTTTGTTGAAAATAAAACCTCTACAGAAACTGCGTGTCGGGGCGTCAAAGCGTGAGTGGGAGCATTGTGCTGGGTTTCCTGCAGTGTGACATCATTTCCTGTTTGTTGGGTCCATTCCTAACATCTGACAGATTAACCCCTGGACACGTTACAAATGAAAGGTCAAGCTTAAAATTAACAGCGTGAGATTAGATAAGAACATCATCAGGCTGGTATACAAACAAGCCGCTCAGCAAACTTTCAATCACAAACTGTAGCCTGCAAATAAAACTATATTGTATTCAATAATTAATGAGGCTTATGCAAATGGGTTCTTCCTGGCTGGCAGTGCTGAAGTTTGGGCTGATAGCTGCACTTCCTGATGTTTTGAAGTCCACAGATGCGAGACTGTTTTTCAGGCAAGATCTAAGACACCCTGGTGTGCTGCAGACAGTGTTTGTGTGTGTTTTGTGTGTTTGTCCAGTTGTGTCTGTATGTCAAAATAACTGAAGTGAGACTATATTTGATTGTGTAAACATACCTGTGAAAAGGACGGAGCTATGGGCATTAACAGCATAGACAATGAAACAGTTACAGGACAAAGACTATATGCAGTGTTACTGTGGTCTCTAGTGGTCAAACAAGGTGTTACACTACCCAAGGACAACAGCGGGTTTTCCAACATGGAGCCCTTCAATCTTGTGAGAAAATACGGTATGTCCAGCTCATTTTCCAGACCAGTCATGAGTGTAAAGCAACGAGGTAAGAAAATAAAAATGTCATTGACCATACTGTATTTGCTGATGCTAATGTGAACTTCATATGACTTCAGAGGTGTCATGATTCAAGTAGTTCCTCAACATCAGAGGAATGTCCAAACTTTCAATGGCCAGCTGCTTATTAGCTACGGGGATGTATCTTCGAATTGCCAGTCGACTCTGTGACATCAGTGTTTTGGGACAAACTGAAGAAGAAACAGAAAAATAAGGGGCAGTTAGCATCAGCATCTTGAGACATTCCACACAATAATGCTCACAGAATTTACTATAATTGGTGGCTCACCTCTCTCTTTGAGCAGCAGAGCCAGAGCTTCATTCTGCTCTGTTGTTTTGTCAACTGTAAGTTTAGGCAGATACACATCTGCCCCAAAGTCTATGAGAAGCTGGATGTACTCCTTCCCACACCCATAATGGAGACACACTTCCAGAGCTGTTTTTGGCTGCTTTACTTTGGCCAGCATCTTTTCTGAGCAGTTGAAGTTGGGGTTGGCTCCATAGAGAAGGAGTAGTTTAAAGCAGTCAAGGTGTCCATAAACAGCTGACATATAAAGGGGGCCCCTGCAGGCTGTGGGATGGGTGGCCCAGTATGGGAGTTTGGGTCTGACATCCACCTCAGCTCCAAAACGTAGCAGCTCTTGGAGCACATCTGCCTGGCCTTCCAGGACAGCAAGCAGCACCGGACAACAATTGTTGTACTGGCTGCCATTAGGATCGGCTCCAGCCTTCAGCAGAGCAACCACACAATCCAGATGTTTCCCACTGACAGCTGAGAACAGAGGCGTCTGAGCCTTCACATCCAGGCTATCAATCTGGAACCATAACAGTACAACAACAGGCTTTAACAACTGGAAACACAATCCTGACACTCCTGACTCATTTAACACCGCACTACTATACACATTACATTATCAGACTGACAATGTCCAGTTTAAACAAAGGATCAAAATCATTGCAGTATCATATTATCATTTTTGTTCCACACACTTCCTTATAGAAACTTTATTACCTTATTTAAATTCAATATTTGCCCTCCTTTTAGATCTGTTTGCACTTCCATAGATTTTTGAGATGCTAAATTAGCATCCCTAGCTCATCGCTAACTTTGCCCATCTGTCTTTGATACAGTAACTGTCACTTGGCATACATTGGACTTGTCAGAGCTTTTTTTTTTTTTTTTTTGCTGAGAACAGCCTGGTGCTTATGACAGTGATGAAGTCTGAAAGGATAACCAAAACAAAAAGCTTCTGTAAAAAATATTAAATGGTATAACTGATACAAAATGCAGAGTTGGTTAAAAATTTGTGTTGGCTTGTCACTAAGAGACTTCTTTCATTCACATATTCCTTTTATTGACTGTTTATATGAAATTATTCTTTAGTATAGCTATAATGCCCAGTGTTAAATGAAAATCTCACCTTTCATTTCTTACTTTTACTATGTGAAGAAGTCCTGCAGGACCAGTGTAGGAACCTTTGTTGGCTTTTAAATTAAATGCGTGATGGCTGAGTGCAGTTTGCTCTATAATGTCAGTAATGAAATAGAATACTTACTATACTGTATGTCCACTACACCCACCAGCAGGCACAGCAGTAGTGTCCCACCCCACTCTCCACACCCACTCTTAAAAACCCATCTCATCATCCGTATCTGAAAATTGTACAACAAAATGCTCTCTTTGTACCTCACCTCTGCTCCATGCTCCAACAGCAACTCCAGGCACTTCAGGTGTCCCAGAGCAGCAGCAGTGCGCAAGGGGGTGACCGGGATCCCCCACCCACTCCGAGCATTGATTGACCTCCTGTAACTCTCATGAGACAGAAGCTCAGACAGAAGAGTCACATCGTTGCTGCTCACGGCGTCGTTCAAGTTCTGACTCTGCTGGTTGTCCTCATCCTCTTCAGAACACTGCACCAGGGAGAAGATCTTAGAAATGTCCATCAAACTCATGTTGGTAGCTTGGCACAGAACAATAATGTAACTCCAGGCTAGTGTAAGTCAAAGTCCTTTCATCTGTTAAAGAAGAGAAAGATGAAAATACGTCCAAACACATACACAGCTCACACACTCTTGTCATTTTGGGATGGGCACAATTTCTATTTCAGCAAAACAAGCTTCTACATGTAATAAAAGAATAACACTTTTTAACATGACATAGAGTACTACCTTAAGACAATACTGTTTTTTTACATGTTACAATTACTGTGTATAAACCAAATCACATTAATACAACCTACATAGACAGAGTAGATGTAATGTGCATATTGGCATTAAAAATTAATGTTTTGCCCCTGAAGATCCACAGAATTTGATCAAAGTTTGTGTCTGAACTTACTGTAAGAAGACACTCATTGCTTGCGATGTTTCCAAAAATATTAGGAGGGAAGACCTTTCAAACGTCTGTTGTAAGTTACGTGGAAGAAAGAAGGGTTGACTAAGAAGTGTGTGATGCTTCCACAGGAGTTGTGAAAAGTTCAGTGCAGTTTTGTGTGTGTGTACGTGTTCTTGTGTTTGTGTATTATCTGACAAAGGGGCCGGAGCTGTTTTCTAGGGGGTGGGGGCTAATTTTAGGCCACAGATGGCCCTGGCTAAACTTCCATTCTTGGAGAGTCGAGGTTCAGGTTTATAATTAGAAAGGTGACTTGTGACACTCAGTTAGTGATTGGTGAGTGTGGCTTTGCCTTTCCCTGTGTCGTGAATAAAAACAAAAGGAAACCAAGACATCTATGTTAAGCATGTTAGAATTCTTCACCAGCGCTTTCAGCTGGTCAAGCTAGTACAGTAAGTATTCAATATACAACAGTTCATAACTGCATTTATTTCCCAATATGATACAAAAAATCTGAGAAAGACACTGTACTTAGTCTGTGGTGTATGCCCCATTTCCCTAATTCACACCAAAGCTGCCATAAGAGTCAACTGTCAGCTTGACAGAAGCAACCAGCCTGCTGTTCCTCTGCCAGACCCTCATATGTCTTCACACTGCCCCGCGTTTAGAAGGGAGGCAGTGACACATTGCATTCTTTCAACAGATGACACAAGAGTCCGGATTCTTGGTGATATAGAAGTACATTTATTTCAGCCCAAAGACATGAAACTATTACATTTGAATAACCAGGTTAGGTTTTAGTGCAAATGTCCTGAAACGTAACCCAAGAATAGAGACAAAATAAGAGAAATAAGCAATTGTAAGACAGTAGGCCTTATTTTACAGCAGACATTTTGACTTGTCATCAACAGTGGCAGTGTGGCAGCGAGCCAGCATAAACAACACCAGGACCATGACACCAAAGCAGCTACAGTGAATTCAGCCATCATTCATTTTTATTGTGTGCTTATTATTATTCTGTGCTTTTTCTGCTATGACATAACAAATATCTGTTTTGAAAAAGTCCAATAAGAATTATTTATTCATGGTGTTAAAGCTACTTTGCATTTATAGTAAATTGCAATTATTATTATTATTATTACTATGACAAAATAAATGTAATTAATTTAAACCACATCTTTGACATTTGCTCTTCATCATCATCATCGTCATATTATTATTATTAATGATACATTCCAAACAAAGTAGCACTAAATATTAACTTATTATATCACACCCAGTTAATGCAAAGCCAACACATTACCAATTTTATTATATTGTTGCTATCAAAAGGGTTATCAAATTTGCATTGTTTTATTTGCTATACTGCAGTTGATAATAGTGAAAAAAAATGATAACGCTTTTAAAATGACAAGTTTTTTTATATTAAAGTGGTCTTATAATTAATGAACAGACAAATTTGGTGACAATAAATGTATTGAATTTCATTTTAAAAACAAACTGTGTCCATGTGGCTCCCGTCAGGTGCTCCTCGTTGACCACCAGATGGCGCGAATGATACAGAAAGTGCAGCTGTAGCCAACGCTAAAAGAAGAAGACGTGCGCTGCCGGAAGGGGGAAGCTATTTTTTCACTGACCTTTGTTTCTAGTTATGAATCATTTTATTTTATTTTTTTGTCCAATAGATCTTTGTAATAAAAAAATCCTTCTTTTAAACAAATTTCTGTTTGTTTTGCAACGTGCAACTATATAGCTGAACGAAATGTGGTGTAATATCATCTGTTATCATATGAGACACTTCTAAAACTGCGTTGCACGGGTGCTGTAATGTGTACAAATGGACGAGGAGGAAGCTCTGCGTAACTACTGCAGAGCAATGATTGTACGTGTGCAAAACAAACTGCAGCGCACGGTTTTCTCCGAAGTGGAAGAGGGGCGGAGACACGAACGCAAAGAAGGCAAGGGGAGGGAGAGGACCGAACCTGAAAGACAAGGTGCAGCAGCGAGAGACTTAAGAGATCAAATAGGATGCATCCTCATTCCATCAAACCGCGAGAGAAGCCAGACCTCCCTCGATGTTGTGTGCCAAGGTTTTCAAGTTCAGCCCGTCCTCCTCGCTCTCATCTCAAGACTGAGGTTCAAAACTGTCACCGAGGAAATGGGACGGGTCAGGATCCGACCTTATATGAACCATGTTTCACCGTGTGACCTGTTTACTCTGTCTGATGCTTTATCTTTTTGTGGCAGGCTGCAGAGGTGGAGCTTCATGATCCCGCTGTCTGCGCTATGTGTGTGTCAGAAACGGCTTCTCTGGCCTTGAAAACTTTTATCAGGAAGAAGACACAACTGCAGTTCCAGTCAGCGAAGAGTAGACTAAACACAAACTTGAACTACGGATTAGGTGACGTTAAAGACAGACCAACGCTGTCAAAATAATATGTATGTCTGATCACAACCCAGACTCATTGTTTATATGATTGTACATGTTTGGGGAGTTTGTGTAAAATTTCCCAGTTCTCCAATGCCCCTAACTGGATTGGGGAGGAACTACTTGGTAGAAATATGCGGGTCACGGCAACCTGGAGTTGCCTTAGCAACCACTAAGGAACGTGGAGTTGCCCTGGCAACAGATGTAATAAGGGGTTACCCTGACAAAAACGCTACGGGAACCCATTTAGTAAGACCTCGCTGTCCTTTTCCAGACGGATAGCTGCAGACATAATGGGAAATGTTGTGGTGAAGTCAAATATATTCCTACCTGTTTCACACATAAGCCAAACCCACCCAGTAAATGTTCCTTGGTTATCCTGCTCAGCTACAGCTGGGTTTACTTTCTTCCAGTATCAGAAACAAACACGTAGCTTGTGTTTTGAGCATAAAAAGGAACATAACAAGGTTATTATAAAACAGCCATTTATTACTATATTAAAGTTTTAACACAACACTATTCAGAGCAAATGTATGACTTTTTTTTTGTCCAGTTTGTGGTCACTTTAACACTGTAAACATTAAAACAACATTGTGTTTTGTTTAAATCTATTTGATTTTACATTGGCACAAATAATACATAACAGATAGCCATGGAAGCATGCATGCAATGCAGAAATTTAGGAATTACAGTACAATATCTAAGGCAATAAACAAATAGCAAAATAAACAAATTTATTTGGACACTTTATCAAGTTAGTTTTTGCATTACTGCAGTTACAATGTTTAGGGGCTAATGATACTACAAAGACAAAGGAAGTTATACAACTACATATAAACACATCCAAAGCACCGATAAAAACATAGAACAGAATGACATTATCAGATCATCAGTTGTCAGGTTACTAAGACAAGGTGGTAAAGAGAGGACTGAATGAGGCAATTGTCCTGAAGCACTGATCTGTTACTTCAGCCATATATGATGTACGTGGCTGATCTTCAGTCAGTGTATTGGACCAGTTCCCTTGAAACCCTACTGAAGATGAAGGTGGATGAGCAGCTACTCATCTGGCTTCCTCTTGGGCTTCTTTGGGTTGCGTGAGCGGCTCTTGGCCTTGCACAGTGGGCAAATGGGAGCGTTACGATGAATCTGCTGGTGGCAGGACAGACAGGCCTGGAGAGAGGGAGATATGTTTCAGAGCAGTTACTTCACATCATGTCATTCTTGTTGTCTTTTAGAAACAATCAGGCAACTTTGGTGGTATCTAGCAAAGAGTAATATTTCATTCATTTAAATTTAGGGTGGTTTGTTTTCTTACAATTTTCTCCATACATGGCATAATTAAGAGCCAATTAAATCCTGGAAAGTGTTTTTTCATTATTAATAAACAATCCATAATGCAGCCTAATTAACTGCATTTTACGCCTTAAATGAAAATGACTGTTCTTGTATTACGCCAGACACGCCACTCGCTACTCAAACTTCATAAGATGACATTTTTTACAGCTGTTTCAGGTCATCAGGGGCCATTACCTTCATAGGTGGGGGTTGCTGCCTGAAGGTAGCTGTCTGGCGAGCATCTTGCTTCCTGGACACCTGGAGCTGCTGTGCTGCTGCTGCAGCAGCAGCGAGCGACTCTGGGATGGCAGGCTCATGCGGCTCCTTCTGCCATTCTGCTTTCTGCTTCTCAAAGTAACTATTAAGAGACGGAGAGAGAGAGAGAGAGAGACCTGTTTAGCTGTGAATCTTATTCTGACCTTACGAATCACATTACAGGTGAGACTATCCCATCTACACTAAGAGATAAAAAAAAAACCAAACACAAAGGAGAATTAAATTCAGGGTTGGGCAATATTTTTCCACAGAGAGAACCACATCAGAAATCTGCCACAGCACCAGGAACCACACCCATGGAAAAAAGCTTTTGAGTGCTTTGTAATGGGAGATTAGGTACCATGTGTAATTTGTGCTTATAAAAAACATTAAGCAATCTGATACCAACATACTCATTCAGGTAAATATATTTTTCTACAAATAAAAATGTGAAGCGAATGCATGTATGAATGCATTTGCTACAGAGATATAGTTACCCTTCCAAAGTCAGTTACTGGACTTTAAGTGTAGTTGGATTTTTAACACAAAGAATAACTTTCCAATTCACTCATTTTATAAAAAACATTTTCTGAACAAAATAATTCATTTCAAGAATGATTTTATTTACCCAGATCATTCATGTATCTTGCTTAACACAGAGGCACAGATTATATCTGTTGGCTCTCAAATGTTACAATTACCTATTTATATTTAAATCACTGTGCTTGAACAAGTGCATAAGTCAACATTGTAACAGAAATGCGTACTTTAAGAATGGCAATATGCTCCATGCAAATTAAGTACACTGCTTTACCGGCTGCTTCGGTGAAAAAATATTTAGAAGTCCACACGTTGTTAAACATCCTGCAGCCTTTCTCTTTTTGCTGCTCATTTTGTCGGCAGCATAGCACTTAGATCCTTGCTAACCAGTCTTTCTAGTGCATGTTCAAATGTCACAGAGATGTCAGACTCAAATTATGCTTTCAGTTGTGCGCTGTGTATTCCTCCACTTCAAAATAAAAGCCACAGAATTCATTTCAGGGAGAGATGGTTTATGGAATTTTGTAGGATGTTAACCAAAGATAACCAGCTAAATTTTCAGTTGAAATTGTTTTTAGCTCACAGGCCAGATGAGACTTGTCAATGGGCCGCATCTGGCCTACAGGTTGTAATATGCCCAGGTCTGCTTAAATTGGAGAACATTATAGTCAGGATCACGTCCTCTTTTTATGTATAACTCTAAGCAAAGGTATAGTCATTGTGACTGATAGTGTTTATCTGCATAGAAGTGAGTATGTCTGTGTGTGGGCTGGGGAGGGCTGGGAAAGAAAATCTGGCCTTGGACTTTATGCCTGGCTGGCCCATGTTCCAAAAAAAAAAAAAAAGTGATATCCCATTTCATTACACTCTCTGGTCTCTCTCGAAATAGTTTTGTAATAGAGCAGAGCACCCACAGAACAAATTTAATGGGTTACATTTCCTGTCACTGTGATCCACCACAGCACCACACATTAAAGCATGTAGTATTTTCAAGCCACACATTAAAAACATGCTACAATAATCCAGAGTTAATACACATTTCATTCTTGTTTTCAGAAGAGGTGTTTCTGTTGAAATTTTTTTTCCCCACTATTACTGAGGTGTAGCATGCACAGTTTTTGCTGATATATCACTGTCACAAAGTAAAATGTGTCTAACGCTCTACAGGCCTGCAAGGTGTGATTTAATTTTCTCCAAGGCTGCTCTATCACATCTTGTAATACAATTACAGTAGGCAATATGACTATTAAGTAAAATGACTCTAACATTACTTTGTTGGCAGCAAGACGCAAGAGTGATAGCTTTAATATCACCTCAGGCACTATTAAAAATATGCAATGGGTTCTTCCTTCCAAGAAAAACTACTTAAGAACAACAGTGATAATCCACATTATCTCATAAATACAGGGAACACCAAGGAGCACACCACGAAGAAGGAAAACCACCTGGTCAAAATTGAACTCGTCATTTGAGTTTCCACACAGCACACGGCCAAAATGAGAAGCCAGTAAGGCAACATTGATGTCAGCGTGCAGAGCAGCAGCAGTCCAACAAGAAGCTCGTTATATGTGAAGAAATTTTCAACTTGCAGTACATTAATTCTCCTAACCAACCAAAATGAAAATTACAATTATTTTTCTAAGTTCCGTAACACGAACATAAATGCCACATCTCAGCAGCCTTTCCTTTGAGTGAGAGACTAGATCAGCAATTGTCGCAATCATTACTGCCAAACTGGGTCTGAACAATAAAAGGCAATCTCTGATTTTAAAAAGTACTTCTCTACAGCTGTTCCAATGAAAAGATAAACATGATCCTTGGGCCTATTAAATACCCCCGATCATAAAAAAGCCAGTCGTACCTACCCCCGATCATAAAAAAGCCAGTCGTGTCTAAACAGCTTTTGCATGTTCCTACAATATACAGCAAAATGTGTATGACGACATTAATAAAGCTAACACTTTGACATGGGAACTTCCTCCTAGTCCAACACTGGAATCAGCCTCACTTTGATATTCTAGCACCATTTGTTCCTCAGGACTACAGTCTTTGCAGCCAGGACTCTGACAGCCAACTCTTCTTGATGTGCCTACTGTATGTTGTGGTTAACAGGGACTTTATAAAGCTTGAAAACAGACATACTTTGCAAGAGCATTTTTGTCAGTTTCTCAAGCCGGACAATCTAGATAACTAGATCAAATGTGTTGTTGTTGAACTGCACTGCATTATGCTGACAGGTGTTTCTATTGTTTTTCTACCCTATTCTGTGTGTAAATAAAGCAAACTTTAATCACACAAAAAGTACCAAACTGGTGCACCATAACTTTAAAAACCTTGAACATGTTAAGCAAACAAAATATTTTTCAGAACTTAGAAGCATATTCTAACACTTCTATTTAATACTACTGGCTATTTTCTCAACCTTACTGGCATCCTTGTCTTCTCAAGTATCAACAGCTAAACAATTCCAACCTTCTCAGCTGAGGGCATCTGCTCTAGGATTTCCTGCCCTACTTTCCTTAGTGATACTTCCTGTCCTCATCAAAATCCAGTGAGTTACATCAGGACTATTTCTCTGTGCGATGGTCGACTTCCTTTTACAGTATGTAAAAGATTGCTCTGTGTCGTCTGTTTGGTTGTGTCTGAATATGATACAGTTTATAGTTTAGAATATGATACAGTAGTAAACTGAAGTGTTCTTATTAATAGACTGAAACATATCAGTCTCTGTTCAGTATTAGAAGGACTGTACAGAATGGCAGTCTTTAACCGGGCAGGGATTCCAACATTCTGTGAACGAGTTAATTTTCTAAAAAACACTGTTTTCTTGCGATGTGCCACAAGGCTCCATTCTTGGACCACTGAACAATTTTCTTTGTATAAAATTAGCTAAATCATTAAGTTTTTCTGTAAGCCTGATTAACTTTGACCTTGGCACAGAACACAATTTCAATCTGTACAATTCGTTTTTAATGTTTGTACACGGTCCTATATACAGTACATCGCATTCTGTTCTGTAACACTACGCTGGTTCACACTGAAATGCCATCTGTTGCTGCAATCACTCATTGAGGCCCGCTGCTCAAATATACCTGAGTGGTGACTGCTAGCTGCTATATTTTTTCCACTTTCCCTTTTCACTAAAAACAAGATTCTCTTGCCTTTGCCAGTCAAAGGACTCATATTAAATTAGGATGTGGTCTTCTTCCTTATGGATGCGTTAGTATCTAAAGGTAACATGTTTGCTTGGTAACATTAGCAACCTAGCATGGTCATGTTTTTACCTTTGTACTGAATTAATGATTTTAATTTGGGTCTAACATGAGGGTTGTGTAATGCTAGTGCTTTGCATAACATTAGCAGTAACCATAGCGTTTGACTGGATTCCCAGATGTATTTGTTAGTCAGTTGTTTCCCACACGTAGATGTATTTGTTGTGAGCCGCCACAATATCAACACTGACAACCACATATTAATTTAAAATACATTAAATCTTATTTCAAAGTAGTGCCATGTATAGGGCATGTATTTGCTCATTCCCTTTGTGCCCTGCCCTGTTTCTCTCACACGCAAACACAAACTCATAACAACCATGGCAACAATCCATCTGTGAACAGCTCCTCCTCTCAATGTTTGTTTTTTTAACATAAAGCTGTCAATCACAGAGATCCAGCTCTTCTAGTATATTATTAGCAAGCTAGTAATGCTAGCTAAGCTAGCTGTATTGGGTATGGACTGCTCTGCAAGTGGATAAAGTTAATGCTAGTTCATAAACTCTGACACTGAATGTTTGACCCCTTAGTCCAGGGGAATATCAAGAAACACACATGGGACAAGCTGCTCAGCCCAAACAGTGTGACTAGTGATCCAATTGATTCATTTTGAATATTTATTGGTTTAAACCAGCGCTGCTGAAGCAGCCAGACAGGGTCAGGAAGAGAGAGATGTAGGAGGAGAGCAGCAGCCAACATGCTGCTGCTATGGGAGAGCTAATGCAGAAGGGACAGGTCAGATCAATAGCACAACAGCATTACTATATTTAATGAAAAAGATAAAAATTGTAAAAAGCATGGCACCTCCACCCCTAAGATACTGCCACAATTAGAATGTAATTCTGTGGGAAAGACTGATTAATATTTAGTCAAAATTATTTTTGATGTTTTCTGATGAACAGTGTGTGTCAATCGGCTATAAACATCTATGTTAAGAAAATTTTATGAAACCTTGAGATAGCACAGAACATGGTTGTAAACTCACTGTAAACTGTATCAAGCATTCATTCATTCATTCATTCATTCATTTTCTACCGCTTAGTCCCTGAACGGGGTCACGGGAGGGCTGGAGCCAATCCCAGCTGGAGCCAATCCCAGCTGGCAATCGGGCGAAGGCGGGGTACACCCTGGACAGGTCGCCAATCCATCGCAGGGCTGTATCAAGCAACATATTATAATGTTGCTGGGTAGAAGGGTTGGGAGACCAGAGCCTGTCTTTTCCTCTTTTATTGACACCCAGGGAACACAGAGCAACCACACAGCACACACTGAACACTGCCACAACAATCCTTCCAACCCCAAACTACATACATCCTGCCCAGAGGGGCATTATTGGGGATGTGGCCAGGTGGTTCCCCCCTAAGGCACTCTGTGGGACTGTACCAATTACTTCTCTGCCCCCAATGCTACACAACCCCCGCCTGGCGGGTTAACTGGCTTCAGTAACCAAAGTCATAGAAAAGTCTCTTATATGTTGGGGAAGCCTGCACTGGCACTGAATACACTCTGGTCTCTCCTGGGCAGCTGGTGGAGAAGGATCTGGAGCTTGTGGCTGGTCCCTATTCTCTGACTCTCACTCCTTACATGAAGCCACAGGCCAGTATAGTGCAAGCATTTCCCCGTGCAGCACCACCCGCTTCTGCTTACTCAGTCTCACCCTGTACGCCGCATCCAACAGTCTTTTCAGTACAACACAGGGTCCGCTCCGCATCATGGGCCCACGTCTGGTGAGGCCCTGCATCCATCAGTACCCCCACCTGGTCCTGCTGCTGGGTCAGCCCCCTCCGAGCTGATCTGGCACCCTCAACTCTGCTGGCAGTAGAAACGTTCTGCGGGGCTGCTGCCTGTCATGTGGCAGTGTCTCAATCCTCAGCACACTGACTGCACCAGAGCTTCTTCCTTCCATAGCTCCTCTCATATGAGCCCTTGCTGGCCCACGTGCTCTCAGTGGACACTGCCTGGGAAAGCAGTGTAGGCATGGATGAGCCCCTGGCTGTGCCTGGTAGTGTAGAAAACCCTCTGGCTAGCACATGCTCAACCTGCTCCACTTCAGCCACCGGGGTAGCTGGTGTGCAGAGGCGGTTGTGTTCTCTGAATCTCTCTGGACAGAGTCCTTGGACAAAGGCTTTGAGAGCGAGCTCTTCCCACACTCTCCTAACCTCGGACAAAGGACTTGTCTCCATACTTGTCCTCTTAGATCTCAGTACTGCTTTTGACACCACTGATCACAGCATCTTACTGCAGAGACTTGAACATGTTATTGGGATTAAAGGAACTGCGCTAAGTTGGTTCAAATCTTATTTATCAGAAAGATTTCAATTTGTTCATGTTAATGACGAATGTTCCACACAAACTGAAGTTAGTCACGGCGTTCCACAGGGCTCTGTGTTAGGCCCAATTCTCTTCACTTTATACATGATCCCTTTAGGCAATATTATCAGGAAGCACAACATAAATTTCCATTGCTATGCAGATGATACTCAGTTATATTTATCTATGAAGCCAAATGAATCAGATCAGCTGGTCAAACTTCAAGCATGTCTTAAAGACATAAAGGCCTGGATGACCTGCAACTTCTTACTTCTAAACTCTGACAAAACTGAAGTTATTGTGCTTGGGCCTGGAAACCTTAGAAATCTGCTGTCTAATCATATAGTTACTCTAGATGACATAGCCCTTGCCTCCAGTACTACTGTGAGGAACCTTGGAGTCATCGTTGATCAGAATATGTCCTTTAAATCACACATAAACCAAGTCACTAGAACTGCCTTCTTTCACCTGCGCAATATTGCAAAAATCAGGAGCATCCTGTCTCAAAGGGATGCTGAAAA
>NW_018127907.1:174056-186523 GCF_001952655.1 Monopterus albus | reverse complement strand
TGTCTCTCCTCTATCCACTCACCCCAACCGGTCAAGGCAGAAGGCCGCCCACCAAGAGCCGGGGTCTGTCGGAGGTTTCTTCCGTTAAAGGGAGTTTTTCCTCCCCACTGTCGCCAAGTGCTTGCTCAAGTGGGATTTGTTGGGTTTTCCCTATGCAATAATATTGATAACAGTAAGGTCTAGACCTTACTTTGTAAAGTGTCCTGAGATGACTTTTGTTGTGATTTGGCGCTATACAAATAAAATTTGATTTTTGATTTGACACTGAGCTGTTGAATTTGGATATTCACACCAAGCAAAGAGGTGGATGTCAGTAGCACAGGTGCCCAGGCTCTCCCCTTCTCCACACTGTCAGCTGTGCAACTTAATCTGCGTATCAGCATAGATGCATTGGCCAAACCTGTGTTGCAGTGCTCTCTTGATGGCTGACCAGTTGAATTATTCCTCGGACTGGAAGTCAGTGAGGACCAGAAGAGCTTTGCCTTCCAGGGCAAGGACAACCTGGGTAGCTATCTCCTCTGTCGACCAGGCATTAAAGCAGGCTACTACCTGCACTTGGATGAAGTACATCTCTAGCGGCTCTTCCCCTTTATAGTGTGGCTGCTTCAGCACCCCTCACCAGTCGGTCCCTGGCTCCGGGCTGCAGTCTGGTCAAAGCTGTGGTGCTAGCACTATGGTGTGGCTCTGTCCTGCGCTGGCTCCATTAGCGGTCTCATTCTGGCGGGCTCTCACAGAGAGGGGTGGCAGGCAATCTCAATGCAGCTACCAGAGCATATGCTTTGGTTTGTAACATTACCTCTTCATTCAGCTGGGAGAGGAGTTCGTTGATCTCTCGGTGAGATGTCATTGTCTCTGGAGATCCCACTTCTAATACCAATGTAACATCACTGGGAAGAAGGGTTGGGAGACCAGAGCCCATCTTTTCCTCTTATACTGACAGCCAGAGCAACCACACAGCACACACTGAACACTGCCACAACAATCCTGCCAACCTTGAACTATATGCATCCCGCCCAGAGGGGCATTCTGGGGGACCCCGCCAAGTGTCTCTCCACCCCCAACACTACAATATGTTGTAAAAGAAATTCAGTGTACCTTGCATGCATTGTGTGTGTGTCTGTTTATGTGTGTGTGTACTGACTCCAGAGAGAGCTTCTCCTCTTCTTCGTTCAGGTTAGGGAGTCTTTGTAGACCTAAAGTCATCCTGAGGGCATCAACATGATCCTTCAGAGGTTTGTACTCATCATGCAGACGGCGAGTTGTTTCTAGTAGCTTATTCAGATCATTCTCCGACTGCTTGATGGTGCTCTCCATCTGAAATGACAAGATTACATAAATATGTGTGTAATATGCTCAGTACAAGATATCTGTGGTTGTCTAGATATTGATACTTTGATAATGATTGTTCTGAAATTACATACACTATTATTGCTATATGTTGTATAAAATTCCTATTCTCAGTGCTGCTGCTGCTAAACTGTACTCATCTGAAAGCTGAACTCAAACTTCAGTAACACTACCTCTACATAAGCTGCCTATCTCTGAGTGTACTACTCACTCACCACATTTATATCTGCATGGATGAGCCGCAGCTCTTCCACATGTGCCATTTTCTCTTGTAGAAGGAGATCCATCTCTTGTTTGTACTCTTTCAGATGTTTCTCCTCGGACTCCAGAGCCTCAAACTCAATCTTCAGACGAGACTTAATCTTCTGCATCTGGATGGTCTTATTCCTACAACCAAAGGCACAGACAAAAAGACATCCACAGTAAGGTTATTTCCGTCACAGATATAAAGGGATAACTGAGATTTTCTCACAAAATCAACGAGATTTAAACATCACATTCGTTTTCATCTGGGCTTTGAATTGTGTAAAATTGCTGTTAACATTAACCTAACAGACGTTCTGCATTATTGCGAAGCGTTATAACCATGACTGCAGTCGTGAGTTATTCTGTACATAAATTATTGTGCAACTGTAATTCCGTTATTAAGCGCTGCTGCGAAAAATACATAATGGTAAATAACAAGCATTCAGCACCAGTGTTAAGCATGGTGTTAAGTGGCTAATGGCAGACCCCTAAGCTTGCTAGCTACGTAGCTAGCTTAGCCAGAACAGCGTTCATTATTAGCAGCGCACATCTGGGTTTTTGTTGATACACATCTGGGTTGCTGATGCATGTTTGACTGGGCACCCTGACTACAGCTTGTGCGAATTTATCTCTCCTTTAGACTGTAGCCGTTGCTTTTCAATCCTGTCGGAGACACACTGACGTAAAAGCTAAATAACAAAGCCCTCTTAAAGAAAAGATTCGCAGCAGACTGGCTAATATTAGCTAACTTAGCTCAGTAACAAAAGCCAAGCCAAGGGGCTTATGTTTGTCTGGCTAACGTTAGCTAAGATAACATTCTCAGTACTTGTCAAGCATGCAGCAACCACAAACTTATCCCACATCTAAGCCTTACCGTATTTCCAAGATATTTTCTAATTTGCACATTATTTCTTGTTCGTCCGCCATGGTTTGGCAGGATGTTGTCGTTCACCTGTCTGGCTCCGTTACCCGTTAGGCCTCCTTGTTGATAAAATCACAATAGCCGGTGTGCGCGCTCACGAGCACGCGCCCGCCGTGTCAAGCCGTGGTTACGTGTGGTTGCGCGCTCTGTGCCACACAGGCTGTGGTGAAACACAAGTAGAAAATATAAGCTTCAGCTGAGGAAACAAAGTGACTCCACACTGGCATGCTATATAGCCTAGTACTGCATGAATTACTACTGTTGGGTGGTTTATGCTATAACTGTACATTGTGTATCATATTGTGACGACCGCTGGCTCGGATGAAAGGAGCTGGCCTGACCCTGTCCTATACTTGACAGTTAACTAGCCAGCGGTGTGCCGGCACCTGGCTCAACAGGGAGGAGAACACCTGGTTTGTCTTTTTGTGGTTTTATTGAACGCAGTAAGGAGACAAATGAAAACGCTGTCCAAACTGGCACCATGTGCTCTCTAAAGAAAATAATGAAAGAATAAACAACACATCGCCCAGAACCCGACCAAGTCCCGCGCCAATAAACACAAACTGACACACCCACCAGTTACACCTCTCATACTCTCCTGTACTTCTTCCTCGCCAAACCCCACATTGGACAGAACAGCGCGGGTATTTCACTGAAACAAACGGTAACCAATACATGCACAGCTGTCAATGACAGTGTCAAACCCATTTGCACACAACAGAACACACGAACATCAGCGGCCGGTCAGGGTCGCCACAATATAATGTTGTTTGCATGCAAAACAATCTACAAAGTTACTAGTGTCAGCTGTTTTCAAATAGGAGGAAAAAACAAAATGGAAAAAAATCATATCTGAAATACAGTGAAACACTAGTAAGCTAGTATAAATTAGAAACAGAACCTACTCAAATACCCTAAAGTACAAGTTGGCTACTTCCAAATTACACTACAGCGGGCTACAGTTAGGTTATGTGAGGAAATGGGCCCATGCTTAGTGTTCCACCACTAGAAGTCATATCCCTAGTATTTTTCTAGGGAATTTGGAGACGTGAAAATATTTTACATTTTATAATGTAAGCAAGACACTTGGTGTCTTCGAATATGACCTGCCTGATAAGGTGCAGACCTCCAAAATAGCTCTGACCCATCAAAACATGAACTCCAAGACTTCTGAATTTATTTGACACAAAAACATTAGCAGATCCTTTAAGTCCTGTAAGTTGCAAGGTGGGGCCTTCATGGATTGAACTTGTTTTTCCTACATGCCCCACAGATGCTCAGTGGGTCTGAAATGGTATGTGTAGGCCAAGGCAACAGCTTGAACTCTTTGTCATGTTCCTCGATATTTTCCTGAACCTTTTATGTGGTGTGGCAGGGCACATTATCCAGCTGAAAGAGGCCACTGCCATCAGGGAATACCACTGCCATGAAGGGGTGTACCTGGTCTGCAGCAATGTTTAGGTAAGTGGTGCATGTCAGAGTAACATCTGCATGAATGGCAGGACCCAAAGGTTTCCCAGCAAAACATTGCCTCTGCTTGCTTGCCCTCCTCCCATAGTGCTTCCCGGTGCCATATATTCCCCAGGCAAATGATGTGCACACATGCAGTTATCTGTGTGATGTAAAAGAAAACATGATTCATCAGACCAGGCCACTTTCTTCCTTTGCTCCACGGTCCAGTTCTGACACTTACATGCCCATTGTAGGCACTTTCAGTGATGGACAGGGGTCACCATGATCTGCAGCTATGCAGCCTCTGTGTCATGATCCTGTCCCACCGGTCCCAGGCTTTTATTTTGAGATTACTTCCTGTATGGTTCACCTCACTTTTGGACTCTTTACGTTAATCAACTAGTATTGTTTTCACCTGCATCTCATCACCCTGCTTGGCAACACCTGCTACAACAAGCATATAGGCAACTTCCCCACACCAGGAAGTTACCAGATTGTTCTAGACCCCAGCTCTGACTTTCCGGCATTCTTTCTCATGTCTGACTATTTTGTTCTGACCACAGATTGCCTGTTGACCACCCTGTGTTGCCTTATTCCCCCAGATTCTGATTACCTATTGTGTACCGACCCTCTATCTCCTCCCCGACCTCTCTCTTGTGGATCTCTCAGCTGTAGCTGTTTACCGGCGCTGACCTTGGACTATATTATCGACCTGATTTTAAAGCTGGACTTTGTACTTTTGTTTTGAGTGTTACTAGTAAAAAGACTATTCTCTACCTCAGTCCGTCTGGCAATATAATTGAGTTCACTACAAACACTATTTGGCAGCTTCACCCGCCAAACCTGACACCCTGTATGTACTAAGCTGCAATGCAGTGTGTGTTCTGACACCTTTAGCCAGCATTATGGGTTTTTGTTATAGTTTGTTTGTTTTGGTTTTTCAGAACTCTGTGCTTCAGTAGCTCTTCACTGGGATTGGACCAAACAGACTAGCCTTTGCTCACATCAGTGAGCCTTGGGTGTCCATGACCCTGTCACCGGTTCACTGTTTGGTCTTTCCTTGGACCACTTCTGGTAGGTATACCACTTCTGGTAGGTATACCACTGCAGACCGGGAACAACCCAAAAGACTTGTCATTTTGGAGATGCTTTGACCTAGTTGTTTAGTCATCAAAATCTGGTCCTTGTCAATGTCACTAAGATCTTTACACTTGACCATTTTTCCTGCTTACAATTCTAAAACTGACTGTATACTTTCTGCCTAATGGATCCCACCCCTTGTCAGGTGCCACTGTAACAAAATAATCAATGTTATTCACTTTACCTGCCAGTGGTTTTAATGTTGTGGCTGATCAGTGTATTCCATAACAACCTATGCATTATGTGGAAGGATTATTGGATGAGCAGAATGTGCTGGCCCCATCTCTCCTACTGGAACATCAGGTGCTGTTGAATTAATGTTGATTAATGTCTAAAGCCATTTCAGTGTCATGGGCCCAACTCAATGCAGCACCAGTTGCTGAGAGGGTGCCCACCTGATGACCCTATAGACTTACCTTCATTCTTACACCCACACAGAATCTATATTAGTGTTGCTCATAATATAGCATTGGTGGTTGGATAATTGAGAAGGCCTGGCTCTCAGATTGTCTACTAAGCCAGGTGGGCCAGCCACTATTTAACTAACCTGAGTAAATACAACACAGATACTCTGGTTCAAGCCACATATGTGCTCTTTGTTTGGATGAGGATTCAGGGATGCTTTGTTTTAAGGGTAGGTTAGGATTGGAAAATGGTGTTGCCCTGAACATTTATGATGTCATTCCACCTCACCAATCCAGACCCAAATAGTGGTTAAAAATAATTTAACTACTGAGCTTCCATATGAATGCTCACCCTGTTCTTTGGCACTTTATTATCAACTGCTGATTTCTATCCCTTTATAAATAGGCCTGGAAGACAATTATTATAAATACTAGATGGGTTATACACAATCCAAACCTAATAAATTTAAGAAAAATATTCATAGAAAATGTAGGCTGCCTCTCTAAAATGTGTGGGCCCTGGGCTTCCACTAGATTAACTATGGGAGAAATACTTGAGAACAACACAATGGTCCATTATCACCCAATATAATCCTTGAAGGTATTGCAAGCAGTTTCATATGACGCTGCAGGGAAATAACCACTACACGCACCTCTCCGAAGAAGTGATTTTACTACAGTTTTAAAAATCACAAATGTCAACTGTAAGTAGCTCTTTTATTCATTTATGTTTTCACTGTTTCATATTTAGTTGAAATGTTGACACTGCAAATTGTTGAAATTTATAACCTTGTTCTGCAACATAAAAACTTCAAAAAGGCATTGGTTTGTTGTTCTTAGACTTGAGAAATGCTTTGCGAGCAAAACCTATGATGATATTGTGCCCAGTTGCCAGATGTTTCTAGTGTTTGTTCCTGAATTTATTGAAATGTTGTCACATTATCTACATAAACATAACAAATGCAAAATTATTCTTTGCTTATTTTCATAAATATTCATGAAACAATCTGCTCAGCAAGACTTACAACTAAAATATGTTGTTATTATTACTGTTATAATTATTACTGGCACTATAGTGGAAGGCTGCCTTGCCTAGTAAATCCCAGAAATGGAATGGAGCAACCAATCTGTCCTCTATGCTGCTTTTATTTTTTCAATTTTCAGTTTATACCAACAACTGCAAATGTGTACTTTACTATGCAAGATTAACACTAATGTGTGTCACTGATTTCACTCTGTCATTAATTCACATGTATCGAAACATGAACCCCATATTCTCAGTTAATTCTGAAATATACTGTGGGATTCATGTTTTTCTTATTGTAGTCCTCACCAACCTACAATTCCTGCTTGAACAGAAGAAGAATGTAAGCAACACTTTTTTGCTGTCAGAACCAACAGAACACCAGCAAATTCAGAATTGTTTCAAAGAACAAACAATGTGAGCACAGAACTGGTGGTGCTCCTTTATTACTCAGGTATTATTGTTCTCCACGACGTATCCCCCTGCTGACACAGATGAATGAATAGCAGTGATCTTTTGCTCCTGTATCTCAGTGTGAGTGTTTTCTCTGGCAGATAAATATTCGAGTTACAACCATGGATGCTGAGCTAGAGTTTGCCATCCTGCCCAGCACAACTGGCAAACAGCTTTTTGACCAGGTAGGCTATGCACGTCACAGGTCATACACAAGAACACAGCAAGCAGATGCAGTCAGTTCAGGTGCAGGTGTAACAGGCAGGTTTAAATACTGGGTGGTTAATTGCAAGTGCGCAGGGATGTTCAAGTGACTGAGACAGGGGAAGGTCAGAGGGCATCTTGAGAAATGACAGTTGAAAAAAAGTTAATTTAAATGCAGGGGCCAGATGAAGTGAGACTGTGGCTGAATGAGCTCAATTAATAGGACCAGGACAGGAATAATGACAGAGCATTACATAAAAGCTGGCACCTTGACAGGCAAAAATCTGATCACGTACTTATTGCTATGTTTAGGTGGTGAAGACTATCGGGCTGAGAGAAACCTGGTTCTTTGGTCTCCAGTATCAGGACAGCAAAGGCTTCTCCACCTGGCTCAAGCTGAACAAGAGGGTGAGGAGAAAGTTTGTGTGATAACTTTACATCCATTGGTGGCGCAACGTGATTCCTCTGACAGCTTGATACGTAAATGAAGACGTAAACAATACACTGAGGCTAATTAGAACCTATTTATGTATTCTGGCACCTTTCTCCTGTTGGGTGCCAATCCCAGGTGACAGCTCAAGATATGAAGAGGGGCAGCCCTTTGCTGATTAAGTTCAGGGCTAAGTTTTATCCTGAGGATGTTGCTGATGAACTGATCCAGGAGGCAACGCAGCGCCTCTTCTTTCTGCAGGTTGGAGATCAATGCACATACAGAAACACTGGTCTTTCTTAAAGGGAACCATGATGTAAATTTGCACCCCTGAAACATGGGTTTATAATGATCATGGGCTTCCCTAATAATTCCCATTTATTTTACAAATTAAATGGCACTACTGGTTGTATTTTATGCCATGCAAACAATCTATATTTTTAAAGTTATTGATAAAGGCTAAAAGAAAAGAAAGTTTTGCATTAACATAACAACTGAGATCATTTTGACACAAATTTTTATCCAATCTGACAAAACAAAACAACAGTGCTGAGCCTTTTTTAATGACCAGTGGGGGTTTCACAATGACTCATGCAAATCTCTTAACCCTCATGGGTTTTTCATAGGGGAGTATTTTCACAGAAATTTGTATCCAGGTGCAAAAAAATAAACATCAGGACACATAGGGTTTTTCTCCCTCTTTCTAAGCCAAATTAACACTAATGGCAGCATCATAAAACATGATTTGTGTATCAAACCAGATCTTGTGTGTGTGTGTTTAGGTAAAAGAGAGCATCCTAAATGATGATATATACTGTCCACCTGAGACTGCAGTGCTCTTGGCCTCGTATGCAGTTCAAGTCAAACATGGAGACTACAGGAAAGACTATCATGTACCAGGATACCTTGCAAGAGAGAAGCTTTTGCCACAAAGGTAGTGAGCTAGGTAGTTCATGTAATTCCAGTTTCAGTTAGCTGGATTCTAACCGTCATGTTCTGTTTTCTGATAAAACCAGGGTTTTGGAGCAGCACAAGCTGAATACGAATCAGTGGGAAGAAAGAATACAGGTGTGGTATCAAGAGCACAAAGGAATGCTGAGGTACTGCAGTTTTACTAAGCAAAAGTCTTTAATGTATTTCGACAAACAGTTTTTTTGTAGCTCATTAAACTATCCAAACTGCAGAGAAGATGCCATGGTGGAGTATTTGAAGATAGCCCAGGATTTGGAGATGTATGGGGTCAACTACTTTAGCATCAAGAACAAAAAAGGATCAGAGCTGTGGCTGGGGGTGGATGCCCTGGGTCTAAATGTCTACGACAAAAAGGACAAGTAGGTTGCCATTTAAAAATGTATATAGCTCTGAGAAACTTGTACACTTACTGTTGTATACTCCTCTACATAACTGTTTAGACATGGTAGCGACTTAGCTCTAGGGATAGCGATAATGGTCGATCAGTCCTTTGGTCGAGTTAGAACTATCTAAAAAACTGTAAGAATGTTTGCTGTAAATTGTTGTGCAGATATTTACAGCCCTCTGAGAATAAATCCTACTAACTTTAGTGAGCCTCTGATTTTTCATCTGCTTTTACAATGAGGTTGATTTTTTTTCTTTTTGTAAAATGTCTAGAAAATTAATGGATGGAATATCACAAAATACAGTACAGATATTGATGGTCCCCAGAGGATGAATTCTAATGACCATATGGTGTTACCCAGAATTCTCCTCTAGCGCTACCATCAAGTTGACATTTACAGTTCAAAGTGAAATGTGTTGACATCTGTCGGATGCACTGAGAATTGGTACAGACTTAGAGATTGCCTCTAGAAATGGATTAAGACATGAAGTGCTTTGAATAATCATTTTTGTCTGATATAGTGTTTGCCCAAAATTGTCTAATTAACATCTACTCCTTCTTCCTTATTACAAAAAGTTTAAAATCTGTGTTAACTGCTATATAAAAGATGTTTCCTGCTTCACTGAAAGGTCAAATGTTAAATTATGCACAGTGGAGGATTCATGTTTCTACTTCATACATCATAAGTTGCTTATTGGGCCATGACTGGCTTCCAAACTACCTGCGATGTCACAAACTGTGCTCGAACATGTACATCTAAAACTCAGATTTAGTTCCCTTCTTTAGTGTTAAACCCTGCACAGTGAAGGTCAAACATTCAAAACAAGAAACAATACAATACATTTTCCAGTGTAGGCTGATTTTAACCTTTTTTGAGTGTAAGTATATCCAAAACTGGTTTAAGAACACTGTACAGGATGTATGTAGTATTACTGTAAGTGTGTTACATGTAGCATGTTGATGTTAAGGCCTCATAGAGCTGCTGCAGATGTAGACTCTTAGTTTTGTTTAACTTTGTCTTTATTTATAAATCATGCAAATATTTTACAGGATGACACCAAAAATTGGCTTCCCCTGGAGTGAGATCAAAAACATTTCCTTCAATGACAAGAAGTTTGTCATCAAACCCATTGACAAGAAGGCTCCGGTAAGCTGAAATATTGTCATTAAAGATTCTTAATAGTGATTTGTCTGTAGCACTTACATTTATGAAGCATATTGTTTAATAGTGATTTGTCTGTAGCACTTACAAAATTTATGAAGCATATTGTCACATGAAATACATACCTATTTATACATATAAATATGTATATGTTTTTGTTCCATATTGGCTCATATTGAGGGATGGTATTATTTGCCAATTTTCCAACATATCAAATGTCAGTTAACCTGAAAGGCCCTTTGTGCAGCTTGATGGTCTGTTGAACTGTGAGCCTTGTTTTAACGTAGCTCATTTCATCGATGTTTGGTTTGGATGGATTAAATAGCTACTCATTGTTCAGTGCTTAGGGATAGCTAGATTAGCAATGTTTACATACACAATCCTACAAATTCTTCTTCAAAGACATATATTGTACGTCCATTCATATTTACATTGTGGCAGTAAACAGGAGATGTGAGAAAATCCTACATCCTTGTTATTGATCAAATTACCAGTTTTGCAAAGCCCTTAATCTCCTTAACATCCCTGACCTTTTGTTTCCCAAGGCCACTCTTAGGGTATGGCTAGTTGGACTGCCAGCAGCTACAAAAAAACCTGCTGCTCAGTCCTGGATTTTTCCACACAGTTTGACAGCACGGTCATGGCATAAAGTGTTATAGGAGCTCGTATTTCAGGAACTTTCAAGTGCTAGGATAAATGCATCCCCTCCTGAAACAGTTGAGTTTGGGGTGGATATTATAAGCTCAGTGAAAGACTTATCAGTGTAGACTCATGGACCCTCTTTACTGAGCTTTCTTTTGTTTTCATTTTTCTGCACAGGATGAGGTAGGAAAGGGAGGGTGAGGTGGGAGATGTGTGTATGTTCTTGGTACAGGAAGACTATTTTGGTGGTTCTTGAGTTCTTGTGATGTGTTTGCCTGTTAAAACTCAATAAATAGTGAATTGCTAAAGGCATAAATTAAAGCAAGCAGTCTGATGAGAGCATCTGCTATGTGATTTCATTCACAAACATGAATATAGCCCCTCTGCTCAACTTGCCTTCTGAGTTAAGGAAGGCATCCAAGAGCTTAAGAAAATATGGTAAAAACTGAACCATCCTTTAGTTTGTTTATGTAAGTCAGTGTGGTTGACTGTAAATCAGAAGCATCATAAATAAATCCTTGGTTAATCACTCCGTGGTGATTTCTGTATTAAAGGACTGTGTTTTCTACGTACCTCGTCTTCGCATCAACAAACGTATCCTGGCATTGTGCATGGGGAATCATGACCTGTACATGCGTAGACGTAAACCTGACACCATTGAGGTGCAGCAGATGAAGGCCCAGGCCAGGGAGGAGAAGAACAAGAAGCAGATGGAGAGGTATGGAAGGAGAAAATAATGAAAGCTTTTTAAAATACAGTTTACAGTGTGTTCTCTCTGATTTAAGCAAGAATTGTCAAGAGATATTTTTTTCAGATGTGTATTTATGCATAATTCTCTTGTCAGGGCTCTGCTTGAGAGCGAGAAAAAAAGGCGAGAAAATGCTGAGAAGGAAACTGAGAAGATTGCCCGTGAGACCATGGAGCTGTTGGAGAGATTGAGACAGATTGAAGAGCAGACAAAGAGAGCTCAGGATGGTCTGACAACTTTCTGAATACAAATGTTTCTCAACTTAAGGTTCATCTTTACTGTTTAGGAACATTTTAAAAAATGGCTTATTATATAATGATAGCAGGATCTCTTTATAATGTGTACTACGTGGGCATATCTGTGTGTTGGACATTATTGTGTACATATACATGTGCATTTTAGAGCTGGAGGAGCAGACTCGCAGGGCTCTTGAGTTAGAGAAGGGGAGGACAATTGCTCAGGAGGAGGCTGAGCGCTTGGACAACGACTGCCGAGCTGCAGTGGAGGCTAAAGCAGCCCTACTACACCACTCTGAAACCCAGATCGAGAACCAGGAAAGCCTGGTATTCATGCACAACACATTTTTCATTTTCATTTGAGGATTTTAATTCAATTGAATAAATAAAATTGCATGAGTGGGTTTTTTTTGTCCAAACCCTAAAAACAATCAATATCCATGTTGTTATAAAGTCAACATTTAGCCTAAGACCAGTTCACTCATTATTCACTCATTTACAGTCAAAATAATGCACTAAAAGCAGCCAAGTAATTGCTGTCATTCATTTAAGAAAATGACTTACGTTTTCAGCTGAAATAAAATAATATTAAGAAGTGATATTGCATATAAACATATACATACACACATAGACATATATTCTCTTAGACACAAATGCACATGCACATATTGAGCACAATGACCTTAGAAGAGGAGCACTC
>NW_018127907.1:161025-174015 GCF_001952655.1 Monopterus albus | reverse complement strand
GGGTGTGTGTGTGTGTGTGTGTGTGTGTGTGTGTGTGTGTGTGGGTACAGGCTACTGAGCTGGCAGAGCTTACCTCTAAGATCTACCAGCTGGAAGACGCTAAGAAGAAAAAGGACGAGGAGGCAAAGACATGGCAGAAAAGGGTGAGAATTAATCAAAGGACCACAAGAGAGACATAGATGAATCAAACATGAGAAAAGAAGCATGTCTGACACTACTAAATGTTATACCCTGGTAAAATAGAAGCAAGGAGTCAAGACGAGTATATCACTAGACTTTCAAAGTGTGCTGCATTTCTACATGTAGCAAACATCAGCCCTGTGAAACAAACCATTGAAACCCATGCTGTTTTTGATGTAGCATATATTCTCATTATTATATTTTTATTATTTCTTTTCACTTGCTGTTTTTTAAAGTGTTTTGATATTGTATTTACTACTATTTATCTAATATATTAGACTTTATATTGTTTGACATTCATTGTAGACAGCAAAGTAAGAATTTCATTGTGCAGGGAAGCATGTTTCCTTGCTCTACTTCCTTACTTTGACTTTGACTTTGACTTGACTTTGACTTTGACCATGCTAATTAAATGCAAAAGGTTTACCTAAAGTGTATTCAAATATTTGGAAATGAGCAGTGCTATACTTGTGCTGAAGGTTTGCTTAAATTTTGGATTGGATACCTCATAGCACTAAAAAAAAGAGAAAGAAGCACAAGACATCTACTTAGCTTTTATTTTCAAAAACAGTACCAACATCTCATTGAAGGAATACAAGTCATATATGTCTCAAATTGTGTTTATCATATTTTAAATGAAAGCCAATAGGCTACTTGCACTTTAAAATCCAATTGCACCGCTTCACTGCACATCATGTGCGTTGACAGGCGATGATGGTAGAAGCCGATTTAGAACGAACCAAAGAGGAGCTGAAGACTAAGCTCATGGGCGTCCACATCCAGGATTCGGTCCACCCTAGTATGCACGAACACGATGAGACAGACGAGAGCAGCGCAGAGGCCAGCGCTGAGCTGATGTCACCAGGCACGGTCCGAGATCGCAGTGAGGAAGAAAGAGTAACAGAGACCCAGAAAAACCAGAGACTGCAGAAAAACCTTAAGGTAAAAATTAAGTGAAAATAGTGAAATGTCTTATTTTACAGATTTGCTTCTTTCTTAGGTCAGAGGTCATGCTCAGATAGAACAATCCTGGAGCAGCTCTGCAACTTTATCAGTGCAGACAGATCAGTCACCAATGATCTTCAGTATATGAATTTAGAGGTTTAGAAAATAATGCATTCTGCGAATTAGGAACCACCCCAGCTGATTGCTGAGGTTTATATAGTTGTGCCTATTGGCAGTTACTCCAGTGGCCTCTAGGCAGTAGCTCCAACAAGACCTGGCTATATTAAAATGAACACTCATTTTCTCTTGCAAAATAAAAAGTCAGTATACTTCTACCCATGGCAGTTTGTAGGTCCACCACTGTGGTCCACACTGAAATAGCTTAACCTCTGTAATGGCTGGATTGCCATGAGAGTTAATTCAAATATTCTTGATCCCTAAGCGATAAATTCTAAAAACTTTGGTGATACAGTGATGTTTTCTCTGGCATCACCATGAGGTTGACCTTTGTTGTTCAGTAATCAGTTCTTGAGAATCGTGTTTTAATAGCCAGTTTAAAGTAACTGCTTTAATACAAGGTATAGGGTGTAGGCTTGAGTGACAGTGGTGAAGATTTTTTTAAAGTGTTTTAGCATATTTGCTGTGGACATAATTATTTAGAGGTTTTGACAATACTGAAAAACTGGCATCTTAATTGACACCAAAAATTGGATTTCACTAAGTGCACTCTACATATTTAAACATTGTTGTAGGTATATTAACATTCTGTTGGTTTCATTCAAGCCACCACTCTCGTCCAGACTGAGGCTTATTACAAATGAAATAAAAATGCTCTCTGTCTCGCAGCCAAAACAAGATACAATGTTGCACAGAGGACTCAACACAAAAATGGGCTTAATAACTGTGGACAATAGAGTGGGGATTGAGGGAAGTACAGGGTTGAGGTGTAAGGCTGCTGAATAGTCTCCTAAAGAGTTCCAGGTAATAGGTTATTGTTCATTGTGTTCTTGTGTTCTCCTTTAGTTCCTGAGCACCGAGCTAGCTGGAGCTGTAGACGAGAGCAAAAAGACCCCCAATGACCTGATCCACGCTGAGAATGTGAAGGCAGGCCGTGACAAATACAAGACCCTACGTCAGATTCGTCAGGGCAACACCAAACAGCGCATTGATGAATTTGAGTCTATGTGAGACCATCTGCACCAGGCCTACTCAGACCGAAGACAAGGATAGGTGATGATTTGGACACACAGAAATGTGGGAACTGTAGGTGAAGACTAATACATAAATGAACCTGAAAAAACAGATTGAATGCCACAGCAAATGATAGTGATACTGTGCTTAGATGGCTGTAATGTTGATATTTCTGATGCCTTTTCATTAGAGGATAAGGTACACAGAAATTGACAACTATCCTTGGAAATATATTTTTAATTTCAAATGGACACATTATACATAACTGGTCTAGTTCAGTTTTTCAAACATATTACACAAGCACCTTGTCACTACTCTCATTTATGAACAGGTTTAACTGATCATAAACTGATGAAACCTTTATTACTGTAATATAAACTAAAGAAGTCAACAGCATTTAAGGCACCCAGAAGTTAAATTCTCCGGTCTTTTTGCAGAAATAAAATACAAACAAAATGTGTGTGTGTGTGTCAGTTCCCATTTGAATGGTTAAGCATCAAGGTGCCTAATGAAGCAAACTGTGCAGCAGAAAAACAGACGAGCTGCATTAAAGATAAAAGCCAATTACCACTTTCAAATGGGCGTTTGTTTATCCAATATAAATATACAGAAAATAAATAAACTGGCACTAATATCGTTTATGTAATCGACAAGTCTTCCACTTCAACACCTCTACCAGTCAGATAACTCAGCCACAAACCCTTTTTTTGTTTGTTTTATTTCTAACACACATAAAGAAATATCCCTAAATGAATCGAATTGTGCTTATTTAGCTGTCTACACAGCTAAACACGGGCTTTTCTACATCCTTCTTGTTGCTGACTGCTCATCCATCACCCGTAGGATGGTTTGTGGCTCCTCTGGAGACATTTATCATTTTGTTTGTGAATTATGTGTGTGTGTCGACTACAAACAAGCTTATAACAATGAAAAAAGTTGTCGATCAATGAATTAAACTAAATAAATATATAGCGAACGGACTTCGCATTGGTTTTATGGCAGCACCTTGTCGCGTTGCGCGTTGCTGAAATTCTATTAGAGATGCATGTTCAGTGTGTGAGTGTAATAATTACGCATGAAGTGAATTTTAGTTACACGTAAATAACGTGAAGTTCCGGTATTGGCAGCGGATATACTTTGTAAAAGTTCGCCCCTGCTCTTCACTCGCGGATCAGATCGTCACTCCCTTTTACCAGCCTACGTCGACGACTGATATGAATTTCCTCTCCGCTGAGACATATGAGCAGTCTCATCGAGTAGGCTTTTGTTTTAATAGGTTCCTCTCGCAGCCGGCGTAGCTACTGATTTAACTCGTGCTGAAAATTAGCTTTCGCTCGAGTCTGTCCAATATAGAAGTATCCAACTCTTTAATAATGAATGAGAGGGATCGTTTGGATACTGCGGACATATATGCTTGTCCGTTTACTGCTGAGCTCAGTAAGGCAGTGTCAGTGTCCCTGGGGTTGGACACGGTGTCTTCTCCGCTCAGTAGCACAAATCTGTGTTCCGTCCGTGCCTTTGCAGACTGCGATCCCACTGTAGGGAACAGTTCCCGTGGAGCGCCAGAGTTGGAAGCGGCTGGAAATATGAATTTAGAAGGCGACGTGCTTCCACTGGATGACACTAGCCTAAGAAAAGACGATTTTGGACAAGTGTGTCATGGCACACAACAGGTGAGCTGCATGGATTTGCTCACATCGGGCGACCTGGACGGGGCGCAAACCTTGACGCGCGGTCCAGTGATGTCCAGATTTTTATGCCAGGAATCAAACTGGTTTATCAATCCGGCGGCAGAGCTGTACACACCTTCTCCTCAGGTGGATGAGCTCTTACCTTTGAAATCATATTCTGCCAGTTCACGCCTATACAGAGATACCCCGGGCATGTGGTGCGCAAATGAGCGCGCATACGGTGTCCGATCCGAGACAGAGAAAGAGGGATCAGGTGGACATAATTTGTCGTGTAATTACTGTAACTGTGGGCAAGCTTCTCTAGGATCCCGACGGGAATGCCACTGTGCTTGGTACAACAAGGGTGAGCAAGGTGGTGAAGGTGGCATGCGAGCCGCAATGACACAAGGGTATGGACAAATGGAAAGGTACCACAGTGCAGTTCCTCAGGAACAGGCCACCTCTGCTATCAAGACCGAACGTGCAGTCTGGATGAACTGCACAGACCGCACTTTCAGGTAAACATTTTGACAATTATTTGTTCTGACTTGCTTTTATTGGCATCAAATGTGGATGATAATCTTGCAAAGAAACACTCACATTCTTTCCTACCATTCATTTGCTATCTCTTGAATCAAAAACAAAAGAAAAAAATCCTGCCTGACTTGATGGTCTGTCAGCCAAGATTTATCACTGTCTCTTCTTTTACAGTAAAGGAGTGTTATGAATTGAATGTGTTATTACAATCATTATCCTTTAAAGCTTCCTGGATTTTAAATTTAATTTACCGATAATTCTGTAAAGGGCTACACAGGAGCACAAATAAATATAGTGCAGTAAACATGATTATTAGTATTATTATGTGCTGTTGCCATGGCACTGTAGAATCATGTTCTGTTCAGCTGCAAAGGCAGCTGCGTGTCAGCTTAAATCATCTGTGCTCTAACAGCCCCATGTGCTTCACTTAGCTTTGGCCAAGTTGTGTTTTAGCATCCAGCTAGACTGAATCAAAGGTCAACCAGTTCCTAACTTTCCAGATTTGTCCTCATTTGTACTGCAAATGTCTACACAATTATTATCATCGTCACTATAAGCCAGAGATAGCCTGCAGCACCTGTTGCTCATCCTGTACTTAGCATGAAAAAACATTTTCTGTTTGGATATACTGATGCCAGTTTATTTATTTTTTTATTACTAATTTGCCTGTGAACTGACTTCACCTTTTGTCAGATAAGGAAATATCGTAGTAGAGGCCTAATTGGATTTAGGATATTAGTGCCTCAAACAAAAGAGGTGGTAGCCCAACCCTCTAGGTACGTGTTCTGATAGCCGGTTCTGTTTTGGATCTATGTGCTGAACTCTGTTCCTCCTGTTGAGGTGGGGGAACAGATTGTGACACAACACCAGTTACAAGTTGGTGAAACATCCAAGTTTGTGAAGCTTCATGGCCAAGCCAACCCCTTATTGAACCAGTTCACATTTTCTCTTTAGTTTATACTCTTTCACCTCTCTGATAACACAGAGGCTGCCAGAGCAACAGCATCTGTGACCTGCAGCAAAAGAGCAATAACCAGGGTACCTTCAGGTAACTCTGGGTTCACAGTACAGCAAGATATCAGCAATTTGTTCCATTGCTATTTACAGAATGATGAAGTAGAACTAATATTTTCACAGTTGTTTATACTTGAACATCCACAGCTTCTGCAGCTGCATCACAGCCCCCAGTGAGGAGCAAACACAGCACAAGGAGTTAGTGAGGACAGGGCTAATGATTATCACAGAGCAGAGACAAACTAAACTTCAACAGTTTAGCTCAGCAGAATGTCCACAACTTTAGTACTTATTAGTGTCTGTAATGTAAATAGTATAAAATCACAGATCAAATGACCGACTGTGTTATCAACATTGGTTAGATTCATTAACATTATACTGTTTGTTACACATGAAGTAGTTTTTTTTTTTGCTGTAGTGAGTGAAATTTAAAAAAAAAACTTTTTAAAACTCACAAACTTTTTAAGTGGAAACTTTTTAAATTTGGAACTGGAACTGGAAGTTTGGAACTGGAACTGGAAGTTTGGAACTGGATTCATATGAGTCCTTTTAAAAAGTATTTTTTACATCCACTGGGTGTACATGGGGTCTTAGATTTCTCTCTGGGCTTCAGATTAACTGAGTGTGTGTGTGTGTGTGTCCAGGCATGACGAAATGTTTCCAGGTGTGTACCTCTCAGAGCGAAGAGTCTGTCAGGTGTGTGGTGATGACGCATCAGGTTGCCATTATGGTGCAGTCACCTGTGGCAGCTGCAAAGTATTCTTCAAGCGGGCTGCTGCGGGTGGGTCTGACACACTCAAACACATCCAAGTGCACACACACACACACACACACACTTATGCACCCACTGATTTAATTTCTTACACCCACTTACTTGTTCATTCAGGCAGGTCACCGTGATCTGACCCTATGGAGGCGAGTTATTTGTTATCAAGTTAACACCCACATATCATTGCTAAGAGTGAAAGCTTAGACATTGTTGAACTCACTCCCCTCACCCCCCAGGATTTTTGTGTGCCTGCAGGTAAGCAGAACCACCTGTGTGCCGGCCGGAACGACTGCACCATCGACAAACTCAGGCGTAAAAACTGTGCCTCGTGTCGCTTAAAGAGGTGCTACATGTTGGGAATGAGCCTAAAGGGTGAGGAATTAAAGATGAGAACATAATATGAGACAGAGAAAGGAAAGTGTGTGTGATGTGATTTGGAACATGGGATAAGTGTGGTCAGATATGTTACCTGCACTGGATCACAGCTTATGAGTCAAATGTTCCAGCTTTATTATAGTGGAACAAATGCATTTCACAAAAGGCTTAAATATAATTTTGATGCACAGTGGCCAGTAATCAGAGACCTTTCCGCATGCTATGATAAGGAACAGCTCCATGGGCTGATAGTCACTTTAGTAAATTTAAGTATAGTCTCATTTTTACTAATTACATTAAACATGCATTATATTTTAAATACATTTTCCAGATACTGTCTAATAATTAAACAAGATTACTTAAAATAAAAGGTTCTTATCTCCTTTTTTCCTTTTTTGTCGTCTGCTTCCCTGTATTTTCTGCGGTAGGCCTAGGCCGCAGGCTGAAGGCAGCCGGACAGGCGAGAACCAGAGAGGAGGAGGAACCTCCAGCTGCCAGGGAGCCTGGAGAAATAGGAGAGATGGCTTGGAAGACAGATTTCATGTTGAAGCCTGGAAGTACAGCTGTCAGGGCAAAAGGTGTTAAGGATTATTATGTCAAGCTCAACTATCGTGCTAATGCAATATTAACCACATGTTCCCATGAAAAAAAAAAATCAACATTATTTAGTTTTTTGTGTAATTTTTCTGATCTGTGTATTTTTAGCAGCGTTCCCGGCTCTTAGCATGTCCCCAACCCTGCGCTCCTGTTTATCCCTGCTCAGCATCTTGCAGTCCATTGAGCCAGCTGTAGTCAATGCCGGACATGACCCTGCCCAACCAGACAGCCCTGTGGCCTTGCTCAGCAGCCTCAATGAGCTGGGGGAAAGACAGCTAGTAGCCATGGTGCGCTGGGCCAAGGCAATACCAGGTAAGACAAGCCAGGTCAAGATAACATACTGCACTGCTAACTTGTCCATGATAGGTGTTTCTGCCAAGACTGTGCACACTAAATTGCTGTCGTAGTTGTTTCAAGTTGTGTGCATTGCCAGACGAACTATTCGTTCATGCCAAGGAAAACACTGCAAGTTCAGACTTATCAACATTAAGCAAAAAACAACAAAAGAATGACACAGGCAGAGTAAGCACTAAGGGACATTTTTTGTGTAACTTTAATACCAGTCAGCTTCGGGCAGCGCCTTGAGATCTAACAGTCCTTGACAGAGTTTTGTGCCAGTTCACTTTCCATGTTGGAACAGCCAGTACTAGGCCATGCAAACCAGTCTGTGCAAATACTAACCACTAGAGGGGGATATGCTCACATTTAAGCCAAGAATTTACACTGGAAATGGCCAACAATACCTATACTGTGCAATCTCTGTTGTTATTAGTTTGAAACCTTCACATTTACTTGTGTAGTGTTATTTCATCATATTTAATCGCTTGAACTTGTGCAGGTGTTTGATAAAATAGAGTGCTGTTAACAGGTTTCCGTGACCTGCATGTGGATGATCAGATGTCACTGATTCAGTTGTCATGGATGGGGCTGATGGTGTTCGCTTTGGGCTGGAGGTCCTACACATTTACTAACAGCTCCATGCTCTACTTTGCTCCAGACCTGGTCTTCAATGAGTAAGTCATGAATAATATTCAGTTCACCCAAATGTAAGGGAGAGAACATTTAATGAGACAAAGTTAGTATAACTTTGCCAAACCTGGTGTATTCTTTTTGTCATACAAAGAAAGTTTGTGTGGGACTTAACAGCTGTAATAATCCATGTGACATATGGTTTGTTAAAATATCACGAGGTTGCATCTGTCATCACAGCTGGAAAGAATGGCACACTGGAATACAAGCATCAGATATAATTTGACATACATGATACATATAGGTTTATCGCATAGTTTGAAAAATTGCACAGTGAACATTGTCTTCTTTATTCTTAGCCCATACCGTTCTGTCCATCTGATAAGTACATGGCTGCATTTCATCTTTACAAAACTAACCCTCAGTCCCCGAGATCTGCTACCTCACTGAGATGTTTCTTTTTTCCACCACCTCTTATCTTGAAATCGTCTTCAGCATTGAAGGAGGGTGTTGCTTAGAATGCTAAAGCCAGCCACATGCCCTCAGAGCAGCTTTTACTTGGCTGGTGTTTAGCGCAACATTAGCAAAACATAGTTTTTGTCTGCATTAAACTTGTGTCACTAGACTGGATTGCTTCCATCCTACATGGAAAATGGATATGCCTGCCCTTGTTGCTGACCCTCATTTTTCTCTGTCTCTCTCATTCTCTTTTTTCCATTATCCGTTTCACTCATTTTTCTCACCTCTGCTGCTTTTCCTCTTTTTCTTACAATTAACTGGCTTCCTCCCATATATATTTCTCTCTTCCTGACCCTCTCTTGGCTTCTCACCTCTCCCTTTGTCACACCTTATGCTCCTTCTTCACCTCTCATGCTTTTTATAATCCTCGCAGCCATCGGATGCAAGTGTCCACTATGTATGAACACTGCATGAGGATGAGGCTGCTTGCCCAAAGGTTGTGCATGCTGAAGGTCACCCAAGAGGAGTTCCTCTGCATGAAGGCCCTGATTCTCTTCAGCATCAGTGAGTCAGCAGAGACCATGTCTCAAATAATATCTTAAATGTCAACTGCAGCCATATTTCAGAAAATTGATGGAATGGATAAAGCCTCTGAGAATTATTGTTGTGTTTTGGCTCTGTGGTCACAGTACCACTGGAGGGCCTGAAGAGCCAGCGTTGTTTTGATAAACTGCGAGCCTCCTACATCAACGAGCTGGACCGCTTAGCCAGCCTCCATGGAGAGGCCACCGATAAAGAGAGACTGTTTCAACTCACACAACTGCTGGACTACCTACAGGCGGTAATATCCACAGCTCCATTTTACATATGAAAACACCCTGTACTATGGCTCTTGTTGTCATGTTGTCAAGTTGTCATGGGCGTTAGTATCACAGGAGTAGTTGAGCAGGAAATGGAGTAGATCAAAGTCCACCACCCTGTTACATAAACACAATATTTGTGTTACAGTAGTAGGCTAGGTCACAGTCTAAGTTAATCAGCTACAGCTACATATTGCAACATCATCTAGACATCATTTTTATCAGGTTAAACACATTAGGTTAAACACTAAGGTTAAACACATATGACTCCTGTTTTAGCTTTTATTTCCAGGAAAATGACAGAGTCATTCTGCTGGTAGCATTGCTCCATCAAAAACTACTGGCATGCTCCATAAGAAATTATACAGCGGGCACATACTGTCATTGATGTAAACCAGCAGACAACCAAGTTCAGCCAGTATCATCCAGAAGCTGCAAACAGCACATCGGTCCAATCTTTGCCAGCTATAGTATATTACCAGAACAAAAGAAAAGCAGCAGGTCAGAAGGAAAACAACAGCTTCTACAGTTTTCATACTTGTTTCACCTGCAGACAATGAGAACTACATTTTATTTGCTGCAATAGAACTGAGGGCAAATTCAACAATAAGTGTTACTATTTGAATTAATAAACTGTCTGCTACTAAAATAATGTACACATAACATATTATTGTGTGTTGGTGCAACAGTCAGTGCTGGATAGTAGATTAGCTCTATATGATTAATATCCAGTGGAGCATATACTGACATGGTGTTTTTCTATTTTTATCAATTGCTTTATGTTTTTGGCAGAGGTCATAGGAGTGCTAAATGTAAAACCCCCAAAACATTACACCACATACACAAAAAAGCAAAATACAGAAAAAAAATTCAAAACTATAACAAAACTAGCAGGAACTCACAATAAACTGTGTGGTGCCTATCTATAGGATGCTGCTTAGTGCCAGTGTTATTCCCAACAATATGCTGACACAAACAACGTTTTGAAATTAGGTTAACTGGGCTATTGAATAATGATTCTTGGTAGGTGTGTGACCACTAGGTGATGTAGATCAACTACTTTATACCTTAATACCTTTACAGTGTTTAATGAGAATCATTTATTTTTGCCAAGCATGTTACACACACAAAGAATTTGTCTCCAGCCCAGAACTGAAGCAGCCATCTGCGGTGCCAACTCACACACACGCACACACTGATGGCAGCGCTGCTCTGGTCATCAGAAGCAACTTGGGGTTCAGTGTCTGAAGAGAAAGGGAATTGAACCGCTGACCTTCTCGTTGGGGGACAACCGGTCTACCTCCTGAGCCACAGCCACCCCCAAATGTCTTTCTTTTTCTTTTTTATTTTTTTTTAACAGTAAAACTAATTGGAGACAGCAGTAAGATACTCAAGAAAGCAGACTCCTGTCACCAGTGATTGGAACGTGACCCGAAGTGTAACTTGTTGTAAAGTTTCCTCCTACAAAGAGAAAAGCAGCCTCATGTCTTTCACTGAGGATTTACCCTTAAAGGCTCAGCTTTGCCTGTGTCCCACTCACATCTCAGATCTTCCTCTAATGCCTAATGAGCTGGAGGGCAGCCTGGGATTCTCTGGCAGGGCCCTTAAGGCAGAAGACCAGACTTGATCAAGACTTTGCAGTGCAGACTCCTTTGGCTTTACCCTGGCTGTGGAGCTTAGCATGTCACAATGAGTCATCCTTTTAAATCACCTAGCAAAGCTCATGTCAAATAACAAGCTTCAGCACCATTATTTCCTCATTTATCTGCAGGCCTTGTTCTTTTACAATATTATACACTTTTGGTATATCAACTTTGTTATTAATAACCTCTGAATTCTTATTTTTTGTCCTTTTTTGTCCTTTTCCTCTGTCTCTTCACCCCAGATTGTGAGGCAGTTGCACCAGTTCACCTACGATCTGTTCACCCAAGCTCGGTCCATGCAGATACATGTCAAATTCCCAGAGATGATCTCGGAGATTGTGAGCGTTCATGTGCCCAAGGTCGTCACCGGCATGGTCAAGACCATTCCTTTCCACAGTGCAGCCAAAGAGATGAGTCTCTGGTCACCGGAGCTCCAGCACCCAGCCCTTTGACTATTTCTGATAAAACTAAACTAGCTAGAGAAGGTTTTATGAGGTGAAAGGAATATAAGCCTATTGTGATCTGCAGAGTCTATAAATGGATGTTAACAGAAGGTAACGCAGCATATTCTTCCACTCTAATGTCATTAAGATACAACTACTCATTGTTTTCTTTTTTTACTGCCTGTGCTCTGTATCATGCAAACCAAATGTTTCTGGAGCTGATTAAAACACGTTTTTGCATGCATTCCACCACAGACACCCATGAATGGCCAATCGTCTGGCATGTGGACTTCATCAACAATTTATACAGGCAACAAACAGTATTTCATTTTGAGCAGTAACTCTCAAAACTTCATCGCAGCTTGTCTGTATATAGCAGTTTGACATTTGGACTAGTTTTTTCACTGTGAATGATATTGTGTGTACCTGAGATTATAAAAAGTCACTGATTGACAGTTCATAATTGGTTGTGGTGTGCACGATAAGAAGCAAAGCTCTCTCACCTAAAGGCATTTGAAAACCATTTTGAAAGCTTCTGTCATCCATAAAAGCAAAATCTGTTTTAGGTGTTGACAAAATGAAAGCACTTTTCAAATTTCACATGCATATTCATGAATACTGTGCTGTCAAAAAGTCACACCAAAAACAGTTCAGACAGTAACTGGACAAAGGGCACAAAATACTCTAATGATGCACTAACTGATTAATACTTTGGGTGACTCTTTTGAAATTTGCTTGTTTGTGAGTGTCAATTGTTATTCAAGTACAATTTTTCCTGGACATTTCTTACTGTTTCTATTGTTTCTACATGGGCTTTGTTGTGTATCATCATGTATTCATTGTAGCTTCAGGCGGTTTTGCTAAAGTTCTGCTCATTTGTTGCAACATTTACAGCTTAACAATGTAATAAAATTGAAACGTGTTGGTTATATAATTGATTGATTGATTTTATTCTTTCAAGCATGTAAAGACAGTCAATATGTCAACACACATAATTTCACACATACCCACAAATGCTAATCCAATATCAATTTGCTTATACCTAGTACATGCTTGAATGCAGTAGGAAGAAGTCAGACTTATCCAGTCCTACCCCATGACATCATCTTACCATCATTGGTTTGCAAGCAGTATCTCCAAATAAATAATTCTCTTCTACACCACACAAGAATGAGTAAAGTGTAATGAGTAAAGAATTATAACAGAGTGTTAACATTCTTACATAATTACATTCTTAAATATTTATCTTCTACACCACACAAGTAATATACTAAAGAATTATTACAGAGTGTTAACATTCTTACCAAACACCCACAATGTTCCATCTGGTTAATCATT
>NW_018127907.1:155402-160978 GCF_001952655.1 Monopterus albus | reverse complement strand
GTTTGAACTCGTCAATTCTATTACTATTTTTTATGTCCACACTTAAATTATTCCATAGTTTTACCCCACTTATGGAAATACAAAATCTTTTTTTGGTTGTACGTATAGCATGAATTTTTAAATTTAACTGACCCCTTAAATTGTATCCCCCTTCCCTTTCATTAAATAGTTTTTGAATTCCACCAGGTAATAAATTGTTCCTGACTTTATACATAAACACAGCAGTCTTATATCCCACTAAATCAAAAAATTTTAACAATTTAGACTGTATGAAAGCTACATTGGTGTGATCTCTATACCCCATCTTATGCACAATTCTTATCGCTCTTTTTTGTAATATATACAATGGTTGAAGTGAGCTTTTGTATGTATTTCCCCAGTTTTCAACGCCATACTCTAAGTATGGTAATGCAGGCGGGCTTGTTGCATTATAACAAAAGCCTGGTTAAACCGTGATCTCTTGAGTGCATGTCTGGTAGTTTCATTTCTGTCTGCGTTGCAGTCAAGTAGACCGACAGGCTTTACAACTCCAGATAAGGTTGGAACAGTATGTACGAATTAAAACTGAAAATAGTGATGTGTAAATCATCTTTGTCCTGTATTACATTGAAAACAACACAGCAGAATATTATTTGATGTGACACATCATTTTTTAATTTTGTTCATAATAAACACTGACTTCAATCCTAATGCCTGCAACACATTCCAAAAGAAGTTGGGCTGGCTGCATTTCAGGGCTAGCGATAAGGTAAAACAATGAAATGGTGATACCATTTAAACAGGTGATGACAACAGGTGTCACACTCATGATTTGGTACAAAAGTGGCATCCAGGAAAGGCCGAGCCCTTTAGGAGCAAATATGGGCCGAGGACCACCAGTTTGACAACATATGTGTGAGGAAATTATTATTAAAAACAATGTTCCTCAAAGAAGGATAGAAGGGATTATGTAGTTACATCCATAAATGCTGCTTAAAACTGTACTGTGCCAAAAGGAAGCCCTATGTCAACAGAGGTGCAGTCGACTGCTCTGGGCTCGGAGGCATCTGGGACGGACCATCACACAGTGGAAACGTGTACTGTGGTCAGATGAATCAGTGCTTCAGGGGTTTTTTTTAGAAGGAATGGACAAAGGTAACTTGTACTTCTGTGATGGCTCCATTAATGCTGTAAAATACAGAGAGATGTTGAACCAACATATGCTGCCATCAAGACAACATCTCTTCCAGGAATATGTTTTGTTGACATATGCATTCCATTGCATATGTCAACAAAACAATGCAAAACCTCATAGTGCACATTACCAAGGCCTGGCTGTGGAGGAAAAAGGTGTGAGTGCTGGACTGGCCCGCTTGCAGCCCTGACCTGTCCCTAACAGAGAATGTGTCTCATTTTGACACACAAACTGTGTCAACAAAGACCCAGGACTGTTGCGCACCTTAAGACTTGTTTGCAGGAAGAATAGGACAAAATGACAACTGACACTAATCACTTGGTGTCTTCAGTCTGTAAATGTCTTTTAAGTTGTGAAAAGGAACAGCAACATCACACTGTGGTAAATGCTTTACTGTCCCAACTTTTTGAATGTGTTGTAGGGACCAGAATTGAGGTGTTTATTTTGAACAAAGAATAAAATTTATGAGGTGTCACATCAAATCATGTGCTACTGTATTGTTTTCAGTGTAATTCAGGACATACAGTAGATGATTTACAAATCACTATTTTCTATTTTAATTTTGATTTTACATACTGTCCCAGACTTTTTTTTTTTGATATGGTGTCACTCTTTTCTCCTGCTTCTATCTCAGTCTCCACCCAGCCAGGTAACAAATCAAATGACGAGGCCTCGCTGATTTAGTCCATCTACGTATTTATCCTGCAAGAAACAGCCGTGCTTACTGATGTGAAATCGCTGCCTGTGATTTAATACCATCTAGTGGCGGCTGTTGAGCCTACACCAACATGGAGTTCAGCACTAGTGTAGTAGAACATCTATCATTTTGACATTTGTTTCGTAATATAATTTGACACAGATTCCCTCAGTGTTTGAATGGTGTTACCATTAAAATAAGTCCAAGAGGGTTAATAGCAATAGCACTGAGTTGTAAAAGGGTTAGGGTGTGTATATATTTATACTATATAGTTTGGATGGGGTTTTGTTTTGTTCTTTGGTTTGTTTGTTTTTTGAAGAGAGAGAGAGAGAGAGAGCTTTTTTTCAGTTGCATTGTGCAGCATTTACAAGCCCAAACTGTACCCAGCAGTGTGTCTGGGCTCTGCCAGATCCCATTTCCTGAACAACCTCTTTCAACAGGCATCTGTCCCTCTTGGAGCCGAACAAAGCAAAGACTGAAAGACCCTCTGAAATCTCTCTTATTTCTAAATATATATCCCCTGTTCCTGTGGCTCCCCTTAAAGGGAACAGTGTCTGGTGATTTGCAGTGATCAAAAATGTATGTATGTGCTGATATCGACATTTGAACTTAGTTTAGATTCCATTTGATTTCAGTGTTTCTCTGTGGCTGCTGTGCATCAATATTACATGTCTACTCTAACAGAAGATGAATTTTTTCCTGTTGGGAAACAGACAACCACAGAAAGGACAAACACCCTTGAAGCAAAGAACAAAAGTTAAAATTCTTTCCTTATGTGTACTTGAAGGAAATATTAACAGAAGGACAGTATCGGCTTAACGATTCACTTTAAGTGCAGGATAATCACATAACTGAATACTTAAGATAATTAAAACATGACGCTAAAGTTAACCGAACACTTGCTGGACTTTCCATAAAGCTACAGCAGTCATGACTTCACAGTGAAAACAATTAGATTGTGGTGGTGGTGGTAAGATGACACCTCTGAATGGGCCTATCTAATGGAGGGTGATTCCTACCTAAGGACAAGTCCATTAACGACCAATTAACTTCCTATTAATATTTTACCAGACAGAGGCTCTCATCCTGTCATGTTTTAAGGAGCTTTTCCCAGGGGTGTTTGAACATGAGCAGCTTTTAGCGCAGCATAAAAAGGCTTGTGTAATGGCCTGGAGGAGGCCAAGTGGCAACCTGATAGCACTGAGAGCCGGAGGAGAGGAGACGGGCTTCTGCAGCTGGTCTGTCCTGCACCGAGCCAAGCCTGAGCCGGGCCAAACACACGCACGGGTGGCAGCATTTAAATCCAGTTTTTTCATGAATAATGAACTTGTGTCATGTTGACATTGTGTGATTGTGTTTTGATAGTAAAAATGTGACTAATTCGTTTTCTCTTGTTTATTCATAATTGCAGCTGAACTGGAAAGTTGCAGTTTTGCCTTCAGAAGTTAAAGTGATGCTAATCATCTGGGAGTTTATCTTAAAACAGAAATACCTTATCTGGCCTATATATAGCTCTATGCTGCATACTACTGGTTTGGGTGGACATTTAACACTAGTTGAGGGAAACTCCCTTCCCAGAGAGAACAAGAAAAAGAGAGGCAAGAAGAAAGAGAGTGATGGAGGCCATTATGACTAGAGCCTGAGGCTGTCCCAATGGATAAGGCATTTGTCGTCACTTGAAATTTATTTTTCCACCAGTCAGAAGGGTTATGTTTATCACAGCGCAGTGAAAGGACTTCTGGATAAAAAAGTAGAAGCAGAAATGTAAAAGGGAAAATCTCCCCAGGTTTTCTAATTCAGTCTTCTTGTTCTCTCAAAGATTTCTCTTCTGTGGTTACTGTTTGAGATAGGTTTCAGTCTTCATTAACTTTAGTTAATCATACTGAAACTTTGTCAGCAGCAGCTGTGTGTGTGTGTGTGTGTGTGTGTGTGTGTGTGTGTGTGTGTGATGATTAAGAGAAAGAGGGGTATGTGGGAAGGTGAAAGATGTGGTTGTATCAGGTTCCCTCCACTGGGTGTAGATGTGGTCTTAGATTTCTCTCTGGGCTGCAGATTAACTGAGTGCGTGTGTGTGTCTGTGTGTGTGTGTGTGTGTGTACGCGCGCTGGGAGTGCACTGAGGAGGAGAGGAACTTCAGTTTTAATTTCCCCCAGCTCCAGATATTACACCCCCGCGCTCTCTGTTTTTATTGGAACAGAGACCAGAAAACACCAAGTGTTTATGATGCATTAAAAGATGGTAAAGAACTTGAGTGTGCAATAGTAAATCTATAAATTTGGCACTGTCTCTCCAAAACAGAATTAATTCTGTTACAGAGGATTTCGTGTGTTGTACAAAAACTGATGATAATAACGCGCCGTGAAATCATGGTTATCATCACCTGTAGAGGACACAGGCTGGAGAAAACTCTCCGTAAAGGTGAATAAGAGAAATATGGTGCTCAGAAGAAAACACATGGGGGGGGCTGGGGTCGAATCTCAGATGGAATTGTTCTGCATTACCCTAATGACCATTTGAACAAGCAGATGGGTGAGGAGACTACATTCTATTAGCTGCGGTTTTATTGCCAGTGAACTGTTAATGACGTTCAAAGGGAGCTCTGCACCGCTCTCCTGGACAACGCATGCTGTGTGCTTCTATTTATTCTCACGAAAGTGCCCACAGCCTTTATACATGGAGACACATTAGCTGGTTCTAATTAGAGTAAATATTCTTCTGTTATAACACCAGTATTGCCTCGCCAGTCCAGAATGTGAGGCTCTGTGTTTTTCTTTGGGGCTGCTTATGTATTCCCAGCCCTTCGCTGTCTCTCGTTCTCCTTCTGCTTCTCTGTCCTGATCACTGCCTTTGCCTCTTCCTTTCTCTTTTCTCCTGTGCACTCAATTTACTTCCTCTCACACCCCCTCTCCTCTATTTCTTTCTTGCAGCAGCAGTAGGTGCTCCACTAGAATTACAGTGTCTCCCCATGCTCTAGCCATCTCCCGAGTTCATTGTATCTGTAACTATACAGGGTCCATGACCCCATCCCCCGTATCCCTTCTCAGCTCCTGTGTCCCAGCCAAGCACAGTGTGATAGCGCAGCCACATCCCTCATTTACAGCCATCACAGGACAGATTTCCCCTTTCCAAGGTTCCCATCTGCAGCCTGATAGATGGCACCCCTGCTTTTTGCATGGGCATACATGTGATCGTGCTGTTATGGGATGTGTACGTGCAACTGTCTGTGCATTTGTGTGTGTGCATTTGTGTGTGTGCATTCATCCACGTGTGGGAGTCACTGCGTTGGAGCAGGCCGAAGCTGAAACAGCGACGTTGCCTCTGTCAGCGCTGATCCCCGACACAACGTGTTATGATATTACTGGGGTTTGTTCCCACTAACTCACTTCTCAGTTTGTTTTTATATTAAATGCATTCAGAATACGTCGTTCTGATTTTGTGCGTGTACTTTTAGAGTGCTGTTCAGTTCTAAGTGCATAGTTTGTGTAAGACCTTTCATTTCTGTGGCATGCTTACAGGGCCGGCCCGTGGCATAGGCAGTATAGGCTAATGCTAAGGGCGCCGTACATCCAGGGGGCACCAGAAATGGAGGAAGAAAAAAAGTGTAACTTCCACTATTCTTAAAACTAGACTTCAGAAAAGAATAAGCCCACCACATTAATTTAACTGCATAGCAGCAAAGCCTACTAAGTAGTAGTAGTAGTAGTA
>NW_018127907.1:135248-144202 GCF_001952655.1 Monopterus albus | reverse complement strand
CGAAGACTGTGGAAATAATAATAATAAAGCATTATTTATATAGCACTTTACAGCTCCAGGGAGCACAAAGTGCTGCACAATAGAATATGTATATCAACTAAAAAAACAATACTAGAACAATAAAACCTAAGCAAGAATAAAACACAAATTTCCAAAATGGGAGCAATAAAAACTTCCATGTCAAGATACAAATAGCCTCAAGGCCGGTCCGTGGCATAGGCGGTATAGGCAAATGCTAAGGGCGCCGTACATCCAGGGGGCGCCAGAAATGGAGGAATTTCTAAGTATTTTGAATGTGCAATTGCTTTATTTAAATAAAAGAATGTCCAAGACAAAGCTATTACGTTTCTTATGAGTATATACACTAGCAGTGGAATTTACTGCGATGCAACGGGGCGCCACCTGAAATCTTGCCTAGGGTGCCAAATTGGTTAGGGCCGGGCCTGCATGCTTATTGGAGGACCCTTGGGGCAGGCACATCTTTAGTTCGGGAAACGCTGCAGCACACTTCAGCCGCACTACACACTCTCCCTGATATCTCGTCTCTCCTCGCCTCTTTTTTCTTTTCTCTCTTCCCTATAAATATTGTACTTGTAGTTGTAGCCTTGGGCACTGGTTCTCTGTCATCTTGGGAAGGTCAAAACAGACACATATTCACACACGCGTGCACACACATACACACATACTCATAGATTTCAAATATCTCTATCAGCCCTTAGAGGATCAGATTGTTTTACGGGAAATCATGTCACGGGTCAAATGATTGAATTATTAATGGAAGTGCGGTGCAATAACAATCAGCCCCTGTCTATTGTGATTCCAACATGATATTCACAGGCCCCCTCAGCCTAACTTGATACTACCATGTTACAATCCAAATCCAATAATGCAGAGTCGGCACAAGAACGCACCCCCCCCGGCATGCACACTCATCCCTCCTCTACTGTTTCATCAGTCCAAGAGCGTCTTCAGTCTGTTGCCTTCACAGTGGAGAGTGTTACCGAGTCTGTAGACCCATATCGACTGCTGTGCCGTATTTCCAAGGACAAGGCAATACATTTTCATCAAAACAGTCATGGTGAAGTCATTCACAATTATGGGACTTTCAAGATACATCTGTGAAAAGTGTGTGTTCTGTGCATGTGCGCCTATATGGTAAGTGTGTGGAATCTGACTTTCAAAACTAATCTTTGTTCCTTTTCACAGTGCCAGATATGGATTTTTTCCCCCCAAGCATAGCTGGAAATCAACCAAGCAAATCTAAGGCACATTCATGAGTCACATTATAAAAATGAAAGCAGACAGTTCCTACATTTGCATATGTAAAGCTCCACACTCAGAGGATTACAAGTATTTTAACCTTATTTAACACACAGGAGATTCAGTTGAAAATAATATGTTGTGTTCTGGTGATCTGAGAGGAGTTCCCTGCCTCCCCAGCTCCTTATAAGGACCTTCACCATATGGTCCTGATGGCACCTTCCACATTTGCTCAGGTTTTTTTTTTGTTTTGTTTTTTTTTTCCTCAGGGCTGTTTCTCACAGAGCCAGCATGGAAATATGTGTTATTGTAAAAGCCTTGGTGACGGATTATTGACCCTCGGTTCAGAAGGATTTGGTGTCTGTTTTGAGAATGACCATAGAGCAACACATTGGAGAGAGACGTAAGGTCACCGCTTTAGCATTTATTATCGACTGGTGCCAGAAAACACAACTCTTTTAGACATTCTAAACATAGCATGCTGAACACATGGGCTGACAGCTTCACTTAGGAGATGGAAATCAAACAGGCTTGTTAATACAGCTGCTGAAAACAGTCCCATTAGGAGCAGTCACTGCTGTGTTGTGTTTTTTTATCATTTGTTCTCGCTTTTTCATCATCTCTCCCTATTGGGCGCAGCTGTAAAAAAAAAAAAAAAAGGAAAAAGAAATGAAATATGTTCCCTTAAACATTTATTGAAGACATTTCTCTTCCACTTACTGTTTGAAATGGATATCACAGAGAATAGCAGAAAAAAAAGAAGAAAACAGTGTGATAGTCTTCTTGTTTTTTGGTTTCATATTCTTGAATGAAGGCGCTGCCGTGTCCAGCTCCATCAAGCTTTTTGTCATCATTATGCGTTCTCATTACAGCTCAACAGAAGTTTCCCATCTGGAGAAACAAAGTCTCTGTTTACAGTCCTCTCTTATCCTCCTCCAGTTTCAAACCCTGACTATGAGGCCTAAATCACTTGATGAGAAAAAGGCAGCATGTAGTAGGCTATTTCTTTTTCTAATATGCTTTCCCCCTCATTATGTTCTCCCTTTTTTTATGGGAAATAGAAAACAAAAAACAACATACTGTATGTAATTACCACATCTCCAAAGAGTAAACCTTATGGGATGAGACTTTTGACAGCAGGCTAATTGTAACTTTCTCTTTCTCCTTCAGTGCCTGAGTCAAACACATGAATACAAGCACATACCCGTCCAGGTGCACCCACGCCATGTGTGCACCCAGGTCAGTTTCACTTTCTTTCTTTCTAAAACAGGGTGTTTCTCATGGTTGTTTTATGGTCTTCGTTGTTTTATAGGGTGAGCTACGTGACTTTACTGACAAGAAGTGATATTGCTGTTATTCTTTCAAGCACCTGACTTTCATATAACCTAGTTTTCTGCACTTTGTACAGTGAAGCAAAAAAAAAAAGCTTAACCCTTTATTGGGCAAAGAGCCACATTTGGTAACTCCTGTGCGCGTGCTAAATGGCTACCCCATGCTTCAATGTGAGGTAGTAGAACCACATGGCTTTCTCCCAGCTAATCACCAAAGGTCAGAGTGGGTCACAGGAGGTGATGTTTTGGCTTCTTTTTAAAAATATTTTTTTATATGTACACTTTTATTAATTAAAATTATTACCCTAGATGGGCAAGGAACCATATATGGTAACATCACTGACCATGATTTGCAACATGATAATGACAATCTTTTAAAAAATCAATGTAATGTAATATCCTCTAATAATGGTCTGGGTTTGAAATTTTGAATTTCCAAGTACTTCAGTGAGAGCCCTGTAACGAATTAATACATAACTAGCACTTGAGAATGCAACGGGCCTTGTGTTACTGTGCGGCACTCGCCAGTCACAGCTTTAGGGCCTGCTCAGGCAGTTAAAACCACAGCACTACAACCACGAATGGCATCCCAGGCTTGGTCTACACACATCATTCCACACATTACTCCTGCAGCTGTGTGTGTTTGCTCTTCAAAGGTAGCAGACGGGGTGCACAACTTAAAGCCTATTAAACCTGGAGCCCTGTTCATTGTAGCTGGGAGAGAGGGCCCGCTGCGTGCTGAGGCAGACAAAACGGTGAGGACGTACCTTTGAACTGGAATCATGTGGGAGCTCACATTTTCACAAGTGCTGCAGAACTGAAAACAATGTTTTGGCGAGTCCCCTGATACAGTAGGTGTTTTTTTTTCTGAAAGGCCAGCTAACAGAGAATCTGTTATGGCTTTGCCCTGACAGTGTGATATTACAAGCCCACAGTACATAATCCAACATGCCATGAGTTATTAAAATATGACCATAGCGGCTCCCCCCGAGGCTAGGCCTATATAACGCGCACATTCACTGTCTCTCCCTGTCACGTACACACACTTTGGTATGCATTCCTGTGGTAGCTTATTCAGGCAAGCACACTGTCCACACCTCTCTTTCTAATGCAGATACCCAGACATGAACACACCATTTTATTTAAAGATGCACACAAGCACCGTGGAAGTGGTAAAGTTCACCCACAAATCAATGCTTTAATGGTGGTTCTGTACCTTCATTATACACCTCACACTGCAGTGAGCTGCCCTGGAAGGCGAAGGAAGACATGTCTCGGGAAAAGGCAGTGTGCATCTTACTCAGTCATCTTACTCAGCAGATAAGCATAGCAGACAGAGTTCTGTCAGGAGGCAGGAAGGAAGTGAGTGGGATGCACTAAATGTGATCAATGCCACACACTGGAGTTTATGTACAGGGTGAAAGCAGAGAGACATTATCATAACCTGCAGGGTGGGTTGTGCAAAGCACAGTATGGCTGGATTGATTTCCAAAACCTGTTCCAAACAAAAAAGAAGCAAGCTGAGTGTGAGTGCTATGGTAATGATGGATATGCTAGTATTGGATTCATTTATAGAGTGGGAGTGGAACACTATTGTTAGATCGTAATTCAAACAACCTGCTTCTTTCAACTGTGGTAGATGAGGCTCCCAGGAGGACGGTGCTGTAGTCATTTGCATTATGTGTGTGTTTGCATGCACGCACACCCCATGTACATACACATATATACGCACTGCTCCTGTAAAATCAGGAAGACACACAGTTTTTGGTCCTGGTGCAGTCCCCGGGGCGCAGAGCAGGACAGGAGATTTATGTTCTCTGTCGTCCAGACACGGTTCTCCTGGCCAGCTCCCCTGCTCATTAGAGCTCCTACATGGTCATACGTGTTACTTTAACAAGCTGTACAGAGCCCCTCTTTAAAGCCTGATGGATTTGAGGGTTGGAGTTCCCTCCCCTGCAACAACCCAGAGGAGACGTCACAACGCATGAAGCATCGTAAAAACAAGTTCTCTCCATCGAGGCAGGACTGTGAAGTTGTTCAGCCATCTATCATAGTTAGCTGCATTGATTAGGCTTCAGTTTAATGATTCTTTCACAGATATGGAGCTGCACTGACATGAAAATGTTTGGTTTGCGCTGTGGGTGCAGAACTGAGGCAAGGAACGCTGTTATCTGCGCCGTGATGACAACTGAAGCAGGAGAGGATGCTTGCTAATCTCTGTAGTTACCTGATGTGAAATGAGCGTTATTCACATTCCTTGTTGGCTACAGGAACTGAAGACACGCTGGCCAAATGAAAAAACAGATGACTTGTTTATGTGCTGCTCTGCTTTTAGAGTCTCTCAGTTTTGCTCCTAATCTATTTGATAATGCATTCAGAGTCTATTTTGCAAGACAGTGCTGACTGATCATGGTGCGTGCACATGTCTGTGTGCATGTACTCCTCTGTTTAATGTCTACTGTAGAGCTGCTACCACATGTTCTTGTGAGATTGTCATGGAAATGGACTGCACTGGAAGAATGAGCTTATCTTTGTTAAAATTCTTGTGAAAGCTCAGGCAATAAATGGTAATATCGCTGCCAATGAAGCTCTTTTCATCTAAGTATGCACCTTGGGATTTAATCAAAAATCCTGTAGCTGTTCACTTACAACAGCTGCTCCCAGCTGAGGGATACATTCAAGCGATTCCTGTAATGTAGGCTATTGCACATTCTCAGACTAACCATCAAGGCTCTGGTTGGGACGCATAACTGACTTAACCGAACTAATGAGCTTGTTTGTTTTCATTTTATGGCCAAGACGACAAAGTTACACACAGGTGAAGGTTGCAATGAAATAGCCAAATAGTGAGTAAACACAGTTGAAAGGCAAGCATTATTTACAGCCTAGTGAGTGTCAGATAAGCTTACACCAAAGCGCCAACTAGATGCCTCTACACGCTCCACACTGCTCATATTTCAAGCACAGCTATCAAGAAGTGGCAAATAAAATGTCTGCAGTCGAATTTTACAGACCAGTAAAGGGCAACTTAATAAAGGTGGTGAAATGCCTGTTGTACTGACTGCTTGTGTAACAACATAGCGATCCTACAGTGATGGAGAATGCCATTAGGAGCATCCTTAATGAGCCTTTGGAATCAAAAGGTTTTGTTGAACTTATTCAAACAAACAGTGGGAAGTGGAAACACTGGTGACAGCACAGGCACGGCCAGCAGCGTGTCCCTCCCAACACTTTCCTGGTTAATCACATTTGCAATTTGTGCACTAAGTCAGTGGAGAGTTCTTGGAAATCGCTGTTTTATTGTTGCACCAGGCACAATGCTTTTAAATGTTGGACAGGTCAGTTCATCCAGTCTAATGGTGTTTGAGTTGGCATGTTGTGTCGGTTTTTAAAAAGTTATTTGGGTAATGTGAGAGGGTTTCGCTTTTCTTAACACAATATCCAAAGTAAGCCTTTTCATTTCCAATGATACTGAACCAGCGTGGTTGAGACGGAGCGTGGCGCCACTGTAAACAAATCAGCTTAGTGGAAAAGAAACAGGAAAAAGCGTTCCTCAAATTAGACAAACCCCAGCCCCAGCTTGATGTGGGCAAGCCCTGGCTGTGATATGGCCAGCTTCCATGCTTCATACAGAGCCAAGGCAAATTCAGAGCTGATAAAGTTGGCCAGGTCTGTTACTGTTAATCTCTGTGTTATCAGGGTTCTGGCCAATTATGTTTTCAGATGCCTCCACTCATGCATTGTCTATCCCTGCGATGCACAAATGAGAGGGGATGAGTGGCATCACAAAGTATTGTTCATTTAGGAAAATAACAACAAAGTCTAGCTGTGTCTTTGGGTTTTTATCCAGACCCATTTCCACCGCTGAGCTGCTGTCAGATTTGTTCCTTTTCCTTTGATCAGGCAACACAGTGACAGGAGACTGTGGTGTAGTCAGGCACCATCCAAGCTGCTCTGTCTGGGGGGACACCAGTCCAGCCTGGCCCCTTCATGGAGACGGTGCTGGGTTTAATTATCCCCAGCTGTGCCTCATCTCCCTCTCCAGCTGGGCTGTGTGTCCCATTGTCCTCTGCAAGTACACCACATTCACACTGAAGTCAAGGTGAGACACACAGATTGATGTGCAACCATACACAGCAAGTGCAGTGTTTGCATGAAGCCACGAATACACACGACAGGCACGATGTGAAAATTATAGCTGCTTAATTTAATCAACCTGAACTGAACGTGAAATATTAGCTTTGTAAAACTTTTAATGTTTGGCATTTGTTGTGACTGTCAGAAAAGCTGTACACTCAAAGGTGTTTACTCTGGGTGCCATAAAATTGCATTGCATTGTTATCTTGTTCCCCCCTGCATGTTGTGTGCACAGCAAGAGCAAAATAAAATCATTGGCTTCCAGGACATTTAGCGCTCTGTTCTACCCTGGTCAACTGTCAAGACTGTTTTCTTGGTGTCCTGCTTTTTATCAAGAAAATAATAAGGTAAACCTGAATTCTTTCTGCCTCCAACTGGCAGTGTCTCTCAGAATGCCAAAAGGTCTCTGTGGTTTCTTCTCACTGCACTTTACAGAGCCTCAGTAGAATGGAACCTGTTGCTTCCTCACCTCAAACATACTGCAGATATTAAGGAGTTTGTAAAAATAAAAGTAAAATGCTTTTTCAGGGTATATGGTCCAATTGAAATATTTAGTTCAGATGGCAGGTTTTTGGCCTACTGTTTTCCTCTCTCTGGATGTACTAATTCTGGGTTTGTTTGTTTTTTTGTTTTTTTAATGAGCTTGTTCCTTCATTTTACCCAAACAATTAAACCTCCCAATATAATCCTTGTAACTGAAAACATGTGCACAGCTTTTTCTTTTACAGTTAAATACTCCTGATGGCTATAGCCATTTTAAAAAACTATTTATTAATACATATGTCTAGTAAAACACTTTTATTTAATATTTATTTAGTACAATTGTGAAATAATTTTGTATAAAATGCTTTTAAGCTACAAAACCAAACAAAAACAAAATAATAATAAAGATCATAAAATAAAATAGACTAAATAAAATGATTGAAAAACTAACATTTTAGAGACTGAATGTTTGGTGCTGGGCAGAAATTATCTTACGGTCACAGTCTTAGTCTCATGTTCTCAGTATTTCCAACATCCTGCTAAAAAAAACACAATATGATTTATAGACTGTACAGTTGTCCATGTTGTTGTACTCAGTGACTGTATATGTGCATGGTACGCACCCCAACACACACACACACACACACACACACATTCAGAGTTGTTTAAAACAGATGTGACTGTGGAGATAACTGAGTACCACCGCCCCATGCAGCTTTCAGGACGAGACAAATGCTTCTGAAAGCTGTCCCTGCGTGAAGCTTTTGCATGACCACTGCTCTGGCACTTTTGATTGAATCCCAGTCTGACTGAGTTTGACTTGGTCCATCTGTGCGACTGTCCTTGGCCTCGGTTTAGGGTCTGGGGGTAGAGGGGGCCGCGGAGTTATCACATTGAGAGGCTGTTAGGGTCATTACAGCTCTCTGCTTCAATATTTCCACTTTTTTGATGGGAGCCAAATGTTGTGCTGGAATCCCTGTGTCTGTCTGTCTTTGTTCCCGTCTCTCACCATCCCATCCTGGGCTATGCCAGCACAGCTGTGAGCGGCAGCGTGTAATAAAAGTCTAATGCGAGCAGCTGCTGGGGGTTTAAACTGTAATGAGATGGTGTGTGAGATTACCACACTTCGCTAGTTGCTGAGAGAAAGCTTGGCACCCCGACAACACTGCCCCCGCCCCAACAGTACAATTACACTTTAGATATGGCTAATAGAATATCCAGACAACGCCTGTAAGCAAGAAGCATAATGAGCTTTAGCTTAGCTTCTTCCTTCTCTTCTCCACTGTCTCTCCATCTCTCTCTCACATGCCCACAGCTGCATGGAGCATCCACCCCAAGGAGCCGCTGAAAACAGCGAGGAGCTGATGTAGGAAACAGAGACAGTGTGTCTGAAATCAAAGGCATGCCTAGTCAGAAGATTCCCACAGAGTGGAACAGCTTTCCCCCCCCACTGGAAACACAGTTTGCCTGCTTCCATTGACCCAACAAATAATTCAGGCCTCAAGTCCTAAATAGTTGAAAGCCCTGTGTCAACTTCATTAGTCATCATGGAGGGAGTTTGTGGTTCAGGATGTATGCAGACCCACATGGTGCCCAATAGTAGGGTTACAATGGGAAGGAGGCTTGCTGCAGAGCTTTTGTTATGCACTACTTTATCATTCAAAATCTTTTCCTAATTTCCACCTTTCTTATTGTCTTGCTTATTCTTCATTATTTTTTCTCTTCTCTTCTCTTCTCTTCTCT
>NW_018127907.1:133794-135150 GCF_001952655.1 Monopterus albus | reverse complement strand
ATAGGCCTAGGCTGCTGGGGGGCCCCATGATGCTCTGAGTTTCTCTCCTCTCCTCTCCTCTCCTCTCCTCTCCTCTCCTCTCCTCTCTTCTCTTCTCTTCTCTTCTCTTCTCTTCTCTTCTCTTCTCTTCTCTTCTCATCTCATTACTGGAGCTCTATTCCAGGCATGAACATAAAAGTCCTTGTTATGGTTCCACTGGCTCCTCAAAGATGCCCTATAATGAAGGTTCAGGGTGTCTGGGTGTGAAGCGTCTCTACCTGTCATGGCAGTGCTGTGATAATAGGCCCAAAGGTGCCACTGCCTCATTGCAGTGGAGGAGGAGCTCTTCTGAATACATGCGGCTCTTCATTACCTCATGCAGAAGGCTAAACTCTAGATTCACAGCTCTGTGGGGCTGGGTATTGTCAGTGTGACCCCAGGGAGTGGAGCAGTGGAATTTCAATATGCCACCCGGTTAGTATTATTCCACACCTGAATGCAGAGTCTTCCAGACAATTAGTGGGGAATTACAGAAGGCGAGGTTTTGGGTAATTTACAGAGTCCATTTCACCGCAGCCCCATCCTTGGCCTTGCCAGCCAGGCAAGGATATTTCACATTCTCACAGCAGGGGGGTTGTGATGCCGCTGGCTGGGAGAAAGACAATGGATGTGCTCAGAGAACTTAAATGAGAGCTAACTCAATTTCTATAGGTATTAAGGAGATGTCGAGTGAGGCAGCTCCAGTCATTAAATTTCTAAATGTTATTTTTAACCGCCTGTGTGTCGGTCTGATGTCTACCTCTGTCAGTGCAGCTGTATTCGCAGTACACCTGTGTTTCAGTGCAGGTACAGCCATGAGATTTTATGTTTAGCAGATGGCCTGTCACTACTGCACACTGTACCTGTTTTATCAGACCTGTGCAGACAAGCTCTGTGCTATTATAATTGCAAAGCATGGTCAAGTCATTAAGGTAATATTTGACTCTGCACTGTGGCTAAGCTGCCTTATCAGTGCACTTCACCATCCCTTTCATTAGCCCACCTCATCTTGTCATTATCATCAGCAGCTGATATAGTCAGGTGGAGATAACAGTTGTCATTTAAACACACCGCAGCCCTTGATTAAAGCGTTCTATTAAGTGACACTCTGTTGTCATCTACACAAATATTTGGATGATCGTGAGCTGACATTAAAGAAACCGAGCGCTGCGCAGAAGTTCCCATTAGTTGATAACATCAAATTACAAAACACCAAAACAAATGATTCAGTTAATGTATCAGTCAGTTCACTTCTGTTCTCCATGTCATCTGTTTGCAGCTCACTGTGGATTGCTTATTGCCACATAAAATCTTCATAGTATCCCAGCTCCCACCCCC
>NW_018127907.1:118369-133717 GCF_001952655.1 Monopterus albus | reverse complement strand
TTGGCCTCAGTACTCCGATACACGCTGTGGAGTCTTGGGTTACTCAACCATTTTATTAGTTGAACCAGCAGGTATAGACTCTCATTGATCTGCCTGAAGTGGTCAAAAGGTTTATGCTTATGCAAGACAGCAAAGATCACAAAGAAGTGCAGCGGTTATATTTTTCAACTGTCCGGACTCTGGCCTGACTTTGGACATTCAGCAAAAACGTTGCCAGTGATTTTTCTGCCATCGCAGCGTGAACTCGCTTAGTAAGATATGGACACAGTATCTTGATATTTCTGTATTCTCACAGCCTTAACGTCACCATACATAAACTCGGTCTTACATAGAAAATATCAGATTATGAAATATTTATATTCTGACCTTTCTCAGTAATGATTTCATGATTTAATTTTCTCTGGCTTTACCTTAAAGTGCTGAGAGAATACAAAACAGACCCAAGCACTAGGCACAAGGGGAAAAGATGATCTAGAGAGATGGTGACATTTGCATTCAGTGTGTAAATATCAACAATAGCCAGGCAGATTATTCATAGGTCTGGGCTTGCCTATTCTGCTACTGTCTCTCCATAAGCCTTCAGATATTGCCCCAGACATCTCTTTTTGTTTTTCAGTTTCACTCTGCTGAAACAGTTGAATGAGTAAAGTTTAAAATGGATTCATAGCACCCTTTATACAAAATGTAAGAGCACAACACAGAATGTACCAGTGTAAAGGTAACAGTGTTAGAATAACAAGCCTACTCAAACCTGTCACGATCGAGTCGAAGTGAAGCTGCACCCACAGCTATGACTCTAACAAGACTATGTCTTGGGAGCGATTTTATGTAGATTAGTAATATGCTAATATGAAGCATGACCTCGCTGTTTGTCAGAGAAAATCAGTCTCTTTTTTGATCTACATGTTAATGCCCAAAGAATAAATGAAAGTTGAGACATGAAAGGTTTAATAAAATCAGCAGGTAAAAGGCAGCCTCATAATTAATCCAGCAAAGAAGAAGCCTTCCACAGACAATGGCCACACCTCAGATTCATAATTGGACCCTTTATTGATATTCCACAGCCTCTCCAGTGCATCTCCTGAAAGAGTAATTAATTTTTCACAGTCAAAAAAGAGAAAAGACTAAACTCTGGCTGAAAACAGACAGAGCCCAGGACAACCTCAGACAGAATCACCCCACTCCCCACAGTGCTAAATACACAAACTAGCAAAATTACTAACCAAACTCATTTTTCAACAAAGAACACAAATGCATGTGTAGTTCAGGGTACAGGCCGAGGCTTTATGTGTGATGGTCTGTCATTGCATTTGCTCTACCTAACCTCTCCTGACACCTGGAGTCAGGGACCCCCCTCTAAATGTGTAATATTCAATCTTCCTGACAGCTCTGCTAATGACCAGGAGGAACAAAAACAGAGGTAATAGGTGAGCCTCAAAATTGCTTTCAAATTATCCCTGATGATGATTCCCTTCCAAGTAATAAACTCTGTGGTGTGTGTGTGGTTTTGTATGCATGTGTGTGTGCGTGTATGTGTGTGTGAGTGGCAGTGTGTTTACGTCGGGAGAATGTAGAATGGCAGGGCTAATTATCAGCACTATTAAAGGTAAGTACATCCAGCTGCATCCCGGAGAAGTCCTAATGAAGGACAGCAGCAGGCTGGACTCTTTCATCTGTCGCCTGTTGTTGGTCAACATCCACACCTCTGCAGTAGAACTGCTGCTCTGGTTCTACTCCTGCTCTGATTTGACTTTGAAGAGAAAGTTTACCATCTCACAGAGGGATTGGTATTATTCCTAGGTTTGTTTTGGTAGCATACGGCAGAGGGCAACCCCCCCCACCCCACCCAAACTTACTTTACCCACCTTTCCATCGGTGGGAACAGATCACACCTCAGTGTGAAATGTTTCTGCATTTTAGATGTAGAGACATGAAGGAGAGTAGAGTAATATTTTACAGTGATTTCATCTTTCATTTTTTTTGCTCATCCAAGTTGAATAATCTTGTCAAGCACCATTTACCGTGAATTATTAACATAACACAACTGGTCGTAATTTATCTTAGTAAGACAGTCAATCTTTTTTTTCCAGGTAGAGTTGACAAGAAACACGTCTGAGATGTTTAGCGCATGGTTCATCACACTCATATCTCAAAAATGCTTTGAGTTACTGATAAAACTATATGGTTTTGCCTAATTTAATCCATTTAATTCCATTGTTTCCTCAGTAGTTTAGTGAATTATATTGTTTAGGCAGTTTACTGAAGGAATACGTATCCATTTTTTAAAAGATACTGTTTCGAGTATGAACCACGGAAATATTTAGTAGTTACCGCATAAACATTTTTATAGCTGAGTAGATATAACAGTAAACTCATAACAAATGTAAACTTGCTGTCAGTATAAAGCAGACATTATTAGACAGGAAATTCAGTGCAAAGTCAAAAGCTAATTTCTGCAGATTATACAGTATTTGTGCTTGTTTGTAGGTTAATTTGTGCAGTGCACATGATAAAGCAGAACTTATCCTCTTTTAACTGGGCTGCTACTGCATAACATCACTGTGTAGGAAGTAAAGGTTTAACACATTCTGTGAAGCAGGCTGCAGAAAGACTGCAGCTCCTTTCCCTAGAGCTTCTTGTACAGTATTTTAATGCCAATGTCTCATTAAACCACACAACTGTATTACAGTTCAGTGTATTTCAACAATGTACTGCACTTTGTTGTGTGCCACTGTGTAATATATCAGTCTCTATTTCTCCTCTAATGCATGCAACATAGCAATTTGTGCATTTCTATTCGGCGTTCCATAAATACATCACTGCCAACATGCAGCGCTCCGTCGACTCGTTTCTTCTCTCAGATTACAACCATTATAAGGGCTCTTAATTTTCCAAGGCTGGTGACATATGAGCAATGGGTATAAAATATTTAAAAGCCAGCATAGAGCAACAGTAGAAAGCGTTCCATAATCAAGCTGGCTATAGGTACTCAGCTAAATGAGCTCAGAGCTGTGAACTGCTGTTTGACCTCTGCAGCACATTCATTTTCCAAACATATGTTGGCTATTTCAGCAGCTCTGGACTGTGAAACCGAGACAGGAGCAGAGAGGTCTGCCGTGCATGTGAGTATGATCTAAGTGGCTGTGAATACAGGGAACGGGTTGAGCGGTTAGCGGGTATGCAGGAAAGTTAGTGAATTGAATGAATTGAATTGAATTTGTGTGATCTGGTGCAGGTTTTTCTGAGGCGCTCTGGTGTAACGGGGTAACCCAGGCGTTTGGGCTATGAACTTGAAAACATTTCCAAATATACACGAGCACACAGGCAGAGGGCCTTACCTAATTATGCCACCAGTCCTCACCAGTATAAACCTTGGTCAGGTACAGCTGTTCCACTGTGTCACATATTAAATGACAAGGTGACTTGGTGTCCTGTCGGCCACTCTGCCGCTGGGGGACACAGCAATCTCCTCAGTGCTGAGAGGAACTTACTCAAGCAGAGCAGCAGTTATTTCCTCACCCTCCTCTCCTCCCGATCCCTCCCTGTTTGCCTTCAAGTCAGCGCCAGTTAGTAGTTTCTTCTGTGTTTGTGTGTGTGCATGTGCGTCTGTGATGCTGTCCGCCAGGCTCATTTCCACCACGATGCACTGCAGTGTGTTCCAGGATATTGATGCCCTGCATTTTAGGCAGCACAGTGAATTAGCTCTGTGTGCTGTAACTATTCTATTGTCACTTTAATGCTTCTGTCAATGGCTTTGTCCAGGGTAATTCAGTCCAATGGTGTTTTTGTCCCCTGTAGCTCATAGCAGCAAAGCTTCTCACACACATCTGCACTCTTCAGGCACATACACATGCAAATACACAGCGAGACTGAAACGGAGAAAATGAGAGGGGAAGGGGAGCAGACATAGAGAACGCTCACACATCTCACACATGCACTTTGCCTCGGGTTTTTCTTGCTGTCACAGATGACCAGGCCCAGTTTTGCCTTCAGTTCTGACCAACCCCTTGTCCTGAAGCCAAACTGTTAAAAGCCATTAAGTCAGCACAGAGATGCACGGCTGCTTCCTCACTTTGCTAACCACAGGACACTTAAAGTGGCTGTGTGCATGCATATGTAGTCCTTGTGTGTTTGTGTGTGTGTGTGTGATGGAAACAGGGCTAAGATCTGCGTAGGCTACATGAGTATCCTAATGAGTTTTTGCATGTACAGGCACATGTGTAGCCTTCTCCTTGGTGAGGTCAGATAGAGAGGGGGCAAAATATTTGGAGCAGCCTTCCGGTCTCTCTGGACGCACCACATGCCTGTCGCAGCTCACTGAGCAGACTGTGAAAAGCTTATGTAAATGACGAGCCGCTCAGATGCGAAATCAGCCCTGTACTAAATTGTTTTGTTCCACTTGTCAGAATTGATTAGTCCAAAGGCGCTCCAAAAGCTGCACAGGTATTGTGTTGGTTTCAAACATATAGGGGGCATGTAAAAAAAAAATTCCATTGATCACCTCAGGAAAGAGCATTTGTGTAGGCAGCAGGGTGCAAAGGTTTTGTGAAGTGTGATCACTAGTCAGTTATCCCATCACAGATTAGTCTTGTGGTTTCTGAAGATGCTGGACAGCCCCTCACAGATTACAGATTGCATCCAGAAACACAGTCTGTCTCTTCAAAGGAGACCATTCTTGTTACATTACAAGGACTAGATCACAGGTCCCATTAGTCTAACCTTAGTTCATTTCTGTCTGAATGTCACAGGCCAGGAACTGCAGCCCAGTTTCCTTGCTCCCTCTCCCTGTCTCTCTCTCTCTCACACTCACCCATATCTGTGGAACACAGCACAGGGGGCATGCTGTCTTCATTTCTGAGCTGGGATGCGGATGGGGGTTGGTTACAGTGGAGGAGAGAGGGATGTGAGTGAGAGGGAAGTCATGGGTGAGAAAGAGAACGTGAAGAAGCAAGTTTTGGAGCTGTGTAGACAGAGAGGCAGCGAGAGAGGGAGAGAGGCAGAGAGGAGACTGCAGCACGACGGCTGGAGGGCTCCCAGCATAAAGCAGGTCTTTGAAAAGGGCAGACAAAGGGAAAAGGTCTTGGCCAAATACCTGAAAGAATGTTGAGAGGAAAGAGGAGCAGGGCCAGAAGGAGATAAGCAGTTAGCCGCACACTGAGGCAGATCCTGTGTCATTGGATCAGGTTCCTTTTACTCACATGTGTGTTTGCATGTGCTCATCTGTGCGCTCTTCCATTGGAGCGCTTAGGTCGATATACAGGCCCTGCCGACATTCCGGAGTGGTCTGTTTGCATTTATGGTCCAGTGAGGTCTCTGACAAAGCTGTGATGGGCAAGGCTGCGTGTGGCGCCTCTAGGGCGAGCCCAGGTTGGTGTAACAAGACTTGGACAGCAGACCTGAACCACAGCATCAGGCCAGACTGCAGGGTAAAACAGGGATAACAAACTCTTAGCATTTCTTTTAGATTTGAGAGAATTCAAGTTCCCAGGCGTCGCATTTTCAAGCTTTTCTCCTGGGCTTCAAAGCATCATAAGAAGAGTGCCTGCTTTGAAAGTGATTTTTGAGTCTGGCCTTTATCTGTGTGTGGGAAATCACCCTCTAGCTATTTTGTAAGCTTAGCTACCTTTGAAAAGACTAACAGAGCCTTAGGATAAAGGGATCTACTGAACTACCGTAGCAGCAAACTAAAATGAGGTGCAAACCAGCTTCTCTCTGTGTTGGGGTAGAAACGACAACAAATCTGTCAGGATATTAGAAGTGGATAATATGAGTATCGAGACAAATCTAAGCAGTTATTAGTTGTGATTGAGGTCTGATAGCAATTAGTCTCGCTCTGGCACACAGACTGACTCCTGTCTAATGATGTCATTGACCTTGTCACCTCCCAGAGGTCAGCGTTTCCATGTTAAACCATGCGTAATGGTTCTGTGTTTAGACTACAAGGGCCTGTCTGGCTAAATGGTGATGGATCGCTTCTTTTTGCCGCCATTGGTGTGTATTGCATCAGATGATATGGGTCTCAACATGATACACAGTTGATTAAATCAATACTCCAAGGAAATGTGTGGCGGGCTCCATTTCAATCCAGTAAAACAGACGTTTTAGGTGCGTGCATGCGCCCACACATGTGTAAGTGGCGTGTTTTTGTGTGTGTACCCTTGAGGAGCATTTTCACAGGATGCAAAATAAAGGACAAGGACACTGTGTTTGTTTGTAATATGCTTTTGAAATGAGGTCATCAATAGCAAATGCATGCCTTTAAAGTGGTATTCATGATCATCTGAAACACATGAAAGCAGAAATCTCTTCCCTATCAGCGATGACAGACTAGATGATAGTGGTCATTTACAGCCCCAGGCTTTTAAATCATAAGGGAGCGATGGAAAATGACAGACAGCCCAGCTGGCTCATGCAAAAACTGAGCAACATTTTTCTATTTTCCTTGGCTTGTTTATTAGATTTGTTTGTCAAAGAGAGGCCAGCTGCTGCTAGAGCAGAAAACTGAAAGACTGCTGAGGAGATGAAGGGCGGCGGCTCTGAATGTAGACCAGGATATGTGAAAGAATTTCCACCCATATGGCCACTGCTGTCTGTGTTACGTCAGGAATTGTTAGCAGGACAGGTGTTGCCCTTAGGCTGTGCACATTAACAAAGGCATACACTCTGTTTACACACAAACACAATCAGTAATGCCAAACCTCAAATACTACACTGCCTTCTTTCTTTCTTTCTTTCTTTCTCTCTTTCTGTCTCACCCCACCGGCAACCCATACCAACCCCCAGTCTCATGACCGCCACAGTTTGACACTCATTAAAGGTGGTCAATTAACCACAAGGCCCTGAGTCACTTTCATTAGACTTGTAAAGGTCTATTTTAGTCTGGCTTTAAAAACAAGGAGGGCAGGCAGGACAGGAACCTCTGGAGAATCATTTGTTTTGCTTGTTATTTGTTTTGTTGAACTGGAATCTGCTGGTGTTTTATGGAAACAAACTCAAATGGTAAAAAACAGTGAAATTGCTGAACAGAGCACTGAAAAGATCTCATGAGAGGGAAGATGAAAAACAGAGCCATCTGTGCCGAGGGTTGGCTCTCTAAAGACGATCTGGTCTCATTTCAATTCTTTGTATCACTCCTTTACAGTAAATCAAGGGAGAGACTTTTTTCCCATGGTGTAAACCTTTGTGTGTATGTTTACCTACGGCTGCATATGTGCAAATATAGATGTAAGTGCACCGAGGAGGAATGTTTTTCCTGTTGTGTGTGCCTCGTGCTGTACCAAATCTTAGTATGTGTGTAACTGGTTTTAGGCAGAAAGCGTCTCACAGTCCCAGGCCTCTGGAGTCATCAGCCTGTGAAGGTCAAGTCTGATTCAGAAAGAGACAAGGCCGATTGGCATGGAAATGGAATCTGCTGTCTCTGTGCCAAATGTCCAGACTGACTGACTGCCCTCAGCCTCTCATCACATCCAAGTCTATCCTCTCATCACACCATCCACTCCTCCTCCTTCTGTCGTAGCCGCCTCTGCATACCAATATCAGAATAACACAGAGGAGGAATAGCAGTGAAATGGGGCTGTTTAATAACCACGATGTCAAACAAAGTCTGCATGAACTGGAAACATGAATCCAGCTGTTAGGAGCAGCTAGGAACCATCTGCTTGAAGCAGAGCTGTCTCTTCTCATTGCTTTCTTGCATGTGGCAGATTTAGCCTTAGGCCATTTTAAGCATTTCTTTTTATAATGAAACAAGTAATGCACTTATTGAGCTAATGGATTCATAAGAACTCACAGCTAAGAGATGTTGTTCAAATGTTTATTATATCTTTATGAAAGAAGTCAAGTTAGATTAGCTGTATGAGGCCTAATGTCTGGTGTGTGTGTGTGTGTGTGTGTGTGTTCTACCGTTGTATGTAATGAGCATGCGCTTTTGATATGAATGAGTGCAGTGAGGCGTGAGATGAGTGTGTGCCTGCTGGTATGGAACAAGCCCTTGTACTTCTTTTGCATGTGTGAGTGTGTGTGTGTGTGTGTGTGTGTGTGAGGGAGGAAGGGAGTGTTCATTGGTCTGAAATGAGTCCCTGCCCTTCATGAATATTCATTTACCCCCTGCTTTCCACTGATGTTTCACTGATGTCAGCTTGCATGTGAGAAAAGAAGCTGCCCCAGTAACAGTGTTCCTCCAAAAGCCGTTCTTACTGCTGCAACAAAACAATGGATGTGTACTGCAGTTCATCTTCAAAACACAATGTGCTGGTCTGGAACTGGTAATAAAATACATCTGAGTGAGATCTTGTTGATTTCATGTGGCACTCTTAAAACTAGGGCAGCCGTTAGGTCACATGTTTAGGTCAGTCGCCATTCACTGAGGGATCCTCTAATGCATCCTGTCAACCTCTGTGCGGCCACAGCAGGGAGCACAAAGGCATGTCTGCACCCGCTCATGATTCTTCCTGACTGCCCTTCTCAGTTTTAATTTCTCAGCTGGGTATTTGCTGTGAATTTGTCTGTTAAGATGAGGAGCCACGATATAAAAGCTCCGTTTTGCTGCCTTCAAGGCGAGTGACATTGAGAGATCCTTCACTGCTGCACCGAATGAGAGATGTTATTATCCTGACGCTCTCACTGTCAAATGTACCGGCACACAGCAATGCATACACATACATGCACAGACACACAAATACACACACATGCTCCATCAGCATCCACAATCTTTGCCCTCACAGATGTTGCTCAATATTTAGGTCACTTAGTTTGCAGATGGGTGGTCAGCAATGCTTGTGTTAGCTTGGGTTTCCAGGAACTGATACAATAGGCCAGTCAGCTCTCAGCAGCCACCCCAGAGAGGCCAGAAGTGCAGCTCTTTATAAGCACAACGGACAGTGTTGGCTTACAGATACCAAACGGCATTAAAGTCCAGCTACAGACACAAGATCACTGCTGTGAAACCCAATGCATAGATGAATGCCTCTGTTGTAGCTGTGGAGATAAGGTGGCTCATGTGACTGTGTAACCTACTACTCATATTATTAGTAATATTGTGTGTCACCAGAAACACTACAACTACTACGAGTACAAGCTCAATATTATTATTGCTACTAGTGCCAATAAGATCAACTGATCATCAAACATTTTGCCTTTATAGGTCTGCACCCCTCACTGCAGCTTCTGTTGTGGTATAGCTGCACATTGGGCCATAAATGCACTGTGCATCAGTTATTTCATCACTGAATGCCAGCTCACTCATTCACATACAGTATAGGCATTTATTACTGTTAAGATGGCAACATGCACTGTACACACATTATGTGGACACAGTATGTCACTCAGTAGTCTCAGAGTTTTATTTATGATTCATAAGTGTTTTACCATCATTGTCAGGTATTGATTCAGTATATTTGTTCAGTATTCTCAAGTTTTTATGCAAAAATGTAAATAGGTAAAATTATAACTGAAATAAATTTTAAATCATAGTATTAAATAACAATTTTTATTGATTAGTTTCATGTTTTTATTTAGTTTTCTGATTTTATTTCAATGTGCATGTTCTCATTTGACATTTAACGTTCACAGATCTTCCTTCAGTTGATATTGCCAACAGCAGCGTGCAGGAGGAGGGGGAGAGCTCAGGGGACTCCATCCCCTGCACTTTCCCCAAATTAATCCAAGGTGCCCCTCTCAGCATCAATTAATAACAGCCCAGTCTCACAGCAAAGTGTTTACTAGACACATTGGTCCACAACATAAAACGTAGCAGTGTCACAATAACAGCTGTAAAACTGTGACATGGCAACATTTGTTGTATTGCAGCCCGTGTCCTTGTTCGTGGTCTTCTTCTTGGTGTTGTATGGTGGTTGTCAAACAAGGAAAACACAAATTACTGCCACCAACTGGAATGGAGTGTGGATTAGGAAGCTGACGTGTTGTGACCATTGACGATGTACCGTCTGGAACTTTATAAAGTTATAAAACACTAGAAGGTGGTGGTCGGAGCAGACGGATGAATCAAACAAACACCTGACTTTAATGCAAAGAGCAAGAGATCGTTTCTCATGGCTGAAGTTGTTTTTAAAGTGTTTTAACTGACCCCAAGGTCTTTTTCTAACCTTAACCTGTCAGAAATGACGTGTAAGAACGCCAAATGGTGTTTGTGGTGAACTCAATTATAATACCAGACAAACTGATTTTGCTGAAGGTTTTTTACTCGTAGCAACTAGACAATCGATACATAGTCCGGGATACAAAATCAGGTCGAAAAGACAGTCCAGGGTCAGCACCGGTAGACAGGAGTAGCCAGGAGATCCAAACTCGAGTGGTCAAGGGGAAAAGCTCAGAAGGTCGGTACACTGCAGGCAATCAGAACTGGAAGGGCATAGGCAAAGCACGGTGGTCAAAAACAATAATCAAAGGTCATAAACAGAGAATCAGGCAAGGTATAAAGGCGGGAGAGTCAGAGCTGGGGTCTAGAACAATCTGGCAGCGTCCTTGTGGGAGGATGCTGCCTAAATAGAGGTGAACACAGGTGCAGGATAATAAGGAGCAGGTGAAACTAATCTGAGTAAGGAAGAAAGTAAAAAGACCTAAGCTATGGTGAAACAAAACAGGAAGTAGAATCAAAATAAAAGCCTGACAGAAAACAGTGGAACCGAATCGTGACATAACCATCTAGTTTGAATGCCCAAACTTAACCATCAATTGCAGTTTCTGTGATTAAACATAACCATTTACTTTTGGTTTCAATGTACTTCGGTTTCAATTTTGTAATGTAAATGTAAATGTCTCTGTACCCTCTGTGTCTACAATATCTAGGCTAGACTATGACAGCTAATTACTTCTCCAGCTGCTGTTCTTTTAAGGAGCCTGTTAGTAATAAGGTAATAATAAAATATCAGCAGGTTATATCAGTAATCTCATATTCCCAACACAGTCTGTTTCCAGCATCTACCAGGAAGATAAAGATAGGTATAGCTATTTAGTATTAATAACTGTAATACTGAAAATGATTCAAACTAGCTCTTTACTAACAGATGCCCCCTTTTTAAAAATGAGCCCCAGCCCCTGAGAAACTGTCCTCGTGTCCCTGTTGCTCAATATTTTGTCCAATATGTTCAGCAGTGTTGTCAGTACAAACAGGACCTTTACATGTGCAAACAGTAGACACATAAACCACAAACACACTTGTTTTACTTCCAAAAACACTGGAAATTGGTTTCACATTGCACAGATCTTTGAGCCACTGACTCACAGCCTGGGCTTCTGTATTTTACAACTCCAAATGTTCAATAAGTTTTTATTATGGTATGCTTTGTGTTTTCATTCATTATATATTTAATACTTTCAGATTGTCATTCAATATTCTCACATCCGAACATGTCTTTTTCCATTCCATTGTGGGTTTGTTAGAGGGCACTGTACTGTGGTTACGTTTACGCACTATTTGGACATAAAACAAAATGGCTGATAGCAAATGTAGTAAACAGGGAGTAAGTGTAGGGACAGCGTTGTTTTCATTCAATGATATCTGATATCTGTTCAACATTCTCGGGCCTTAAATCAACATTCCAGGGTTTCCATCCAGTATCACCGACTTTTCTGTCAATTTTCTCAGTTTTTATTCACTAGTTTGAAGTTTCTGTTTAAAAAATTACATGCAAGAAAATGCTCCCATCTGGGTATTTCTCAGTGATTTTCAAGTAAAATCATCAGTTCATTGTTTTACCTCATTACTGGCCCTGAAATGCAGCCACCCCCAACTTTTCTGAATGTGTTGCAGGCATTGGGATTGAAATTTATTTTTATTTTGACCAAAGAATAAAATTGATGAGGTGTCACATCAAATAATGTGCTGCTGTATAGTTTCCAATGTAGGATAGATGATTTACACATCACTATTTTCTGTTTTAATTTTGATTTTACAGAAGGTCCTGATATCTTATGATTTGGAGTTGTATATATACCTTTGACCGTACACCTTTTAGACGGTATGAACAGCTTGAATACTGGTCAAAAAAGGCCTTTCTGTTACTACAACTTCTCAGAGCAGATTCCTTTCTTTATACAACGGGAGGAGGCTTGAAAAGCAATGATAAAATAAGACTAAAAAATCATTCCTTTCCTTTCATGGCCCAAAATGATCTGTATTTATAGTAGTTAACTACTGGCCAAAATCTAATTTAACTACTTCAGTCACTACACAAATATGAATATAGTTGAACTACCAGCAAGTTACTTCAAAGTGAAGTTAAACTACTAGTTTAATTACACATGCTTCGCTGCTCTCCAACTCGGTGCAGTCACAAGGCCAGCAGATCTTGCAAAGCAGCCTTAGATGGAAATTAAAGTTGTCAGTGGGAACTGTAAAGTGATATCTGACTAGATGAGTCAAAGAATTCAATAACGCTGTTATGATTCCTTTAACTGTGTAAGTTGGCACTGCACCTTATTTTCCTCTTATGTTATTTCACACACTCCGTTCCCACACAAAATGTGCTACGTGTGCAGGATTTGCCCTTGATCTGTTGAAGCATGCAGGTTCGAAGTGCGCGCCTCCTCAACTGTGACCGCGCGCCCACAGGGAGAGGCCGTCAATACACATCAATACAGCTCTTAAATGATTTGGTGTGCCATCTCCTGGTGTTTTTTCATATGGATCACACAGGACTAGTAACTCACACCAGAATCAATATGACATACTATGAGTCATGTTCTTTCTCATGTAATGCACATATACATATTTAATGAGTTAATGCATCACCCATCATTCATAAATAATGCAGGCCCACTAATGCCTTTCATCAAATGCTGCTCATCAAATATCAAGCAGATTTTTGGTCAATCTTAAAGCTGCAGAGGAAACCTGAGAAAAAACGGAAACTGGGAGAAGAAAAACCATGAAGGGGAGTTCATTAGTCAAACTGTAGCATATGGATTGTTCATGAAAGGGCTAATTAATGTGATTCAAACTGCAATCAATGGGGGCACTTAAATCCCAACAATGTTCCTCTTTAATCCCTCAGAGAAACAGGAAATGGAAATTCCACTAAAGCGTCTTGGTTCTTTTGGTTTATTTTATGCTTCGTTTTAATGTTTCATTACACAGACACACGTGTGCACACACGCAGCCGTCAGCTACATATTGATGGCATTGTTATGACCAGAACATGCCTGATCAGGCCAGGGCTTTGGCTGGGATCCAGGTCTGACCGAGACTCATCAATCATACAGCCAGTGAGAGAATGCACACACACTTATAGGGGTGAAATAGCTGGGGCAGCTGGCTGCTGGGTCACAGGTGTGGAGACCGAGGAAGAGAGTGAGAATTATTCCCTTTCTTTTATTCCCTCCTCCCTTTTACACCTCCCTCCCTCCCTCCCACATCTTTGAAAACATCCCATTTCCATCTACATTTCCTTCACCCAATTTAAAACCCACACTTCATTCTCCCCCTCAGCATCAGCACCCTGTCCTCCGCCTTCTCCTACTCTCAATTAGGCCATGCCTTCAATCTCAGGCATTATCTCTACTGGCCATTTATATAACATGACTCCAAAACACATTTGCACAATTTTCCAATTACAGTATTATGCCTTGAAGCTTTGGTTCCTTCTGTCTTGTTCATTTCCCCCCTTTCACTCAAACTCCTCTTGATGTTTAACACTACAAAAGAGTCACCCCTGCAAATACAGACAACTCATTTCTACTTTAGAGTAATAGCCTGTTTCTTTTTATGCACTGTTGATGTTTGGGAAACTTTTTTTCAGCCTGCTTTTAGGCCACATCAAGGACTTGCATCCTGGCCTCGGCTGACTGTCAGGTAGGTAATGGACGAGAAACTCCGTGTTTATGTCCGGCAAAACCCAAATCTTCAAAATACAATAAAGTACACTGTCAAAGTTGCAATTCAGAGAAAAATTACATGGTATTACTGACTAAAAATTGAGAATTTTAAATTAAAAAGTGATAACATTGAAAGAAAAAAAACAACTCCAGAAATCAGTTAACAATCTGAGATGTTTTTCATGGATATTTGAGAACACTGACTGAGAACTGGAGAAGACTATTAATTGTTATAGTTTTTTTTTATCACTTTCATTGTCAGTTCATTCTTTTTTGTATAAAGTAGTTTGACCTACTTTTTCTAAGTACCTTTAGTTCAGCAAACTACATTTCTCTCTTGAGTAGCTTTGTGAAGTAATTGATAGTTTGCACAGCTACTGTGCAAACTATCCCCAACGCTGTAGCTGCATCACAACTGAAAATGACTTGCCTAGCAGGCAGTGATTTAACAGGGAAAAAAAAAACAAAAAATCAAAACAGACAAAAAAGAAAGATAAGCAAACTATGCTAATGCACAACCAGCTAGTGATCATCTGAGGCAAATGAACACAAGTGCAATTTAAAATGAATTACTCAGCTCAGAGAAAAGCATTAATCTATGCTTCCTCACCTTTAAAGACCCTGTGCTCATTTAGTTTACATCAGTTTGATAGTAATTGTTACAGCGGCCACATGCTATGAATTTATATTGTGCATTTTTTGTCACCTGAAGAAGAAAGTTCAAATCATTTGACAAAAAAATATATATTTTGCTTAGTTTGTAGGTATGAATACCCCAAAAGTGACCTGTGATCATCTCTGGTGATTTACATCTTTTCCAAATTAAAAACTGCTGTTAAAAACTGGAAAAAGCTTCCTTGGAAATTCTTGTCACAATTAGTATTCATGGACATGAATGTAAGTTAAATTGTTCCCAAGCCGCCACAAACTGCTGGCAGCTGTTGCTTTCCCAGGTGACTTGTTTCATCCATAAAGACATGTGAGCCACCATGTTACACAATTAGAAAGACACAATGTGGGGAGTTACACAGGCTTGCGTCGAGTGAAAACCCTTGTTTTAGCTGCAATTTAAAGATGTGCTGTGTTTAAGTATGCAGATGAGCATAAGTGTGCAACAGCTAAAATACAGACATCAAAATGAATAAATACATGTAACTCAATGCAATGAAATTAATTTTTGTAAGTTTCTAAGAATATAGCAACATGCTGCAGTAAAAATGCTGCAGTGCATGGTGCACCAGTAATATTTCCTTAATTTTGTGATGTTGACTCTGTTGTAAAACAACAGAAGAACCCTTTGGCACATACACACACACACACACACACACACAGAGTCGTACAAATAAAAACAAGCACTCACACACAGTAGCTCAGTGGGGGGAAGGTTTTAATAAACCCACAGTAACGTGGATCTATGGAGGCGTCTCGGGACGGAGCCAGGAAACCAGATGAACGTACCTGCCCGGGGGCACAGAGAGAGACAGTGAGGGTGGGGGTGGGAGTGAAGGGAGTGGG
>NW_018127907.1:110545-118353 GCF_001952655.1 Monopterus albus | reverse complement strand
TCCTCACTTCTTCTCTCCTGCCGTCACTCTCTCCATTCGCCCACTCCATCATCGCTCACATCATCAGTCTCATAAACGCCATGCCCACAAACACTGATGTGTTCGTCAGAGAAAATACCCAATCACTTTAATAACATTTCATGCCATCTCTGCTTTCACCAAGGACTTGGAGTTTGCTCCTCAGTTGGATAAACACAGACTGTAATTTCAGACAAACGCAATGGAAATGCAGAGTGCAACCAATCAGATTTAATCATGTATGAAGAAACGTAATTTTGGAGGACACCAGGGCAGAGCGGGTTGATATGGGTATTAGTTACTATGCAAAAAGGCGTGTCCATACTTTCTGGATATGAATTTATGAAGCCTGCTTGTGATTTCAATCTGACTAATGTATCAGAACAAACCCATCTGTGCAGCACTGAGGTGAGGGATCGGGGGGGCTGAGAGGGGAGTGCTGTGAGCGTGGGCGACTGGTTTATGCTCCCACCATGAACCAAGGTGGTCAGTGCGAGATGGGGAATGGCATGATCTGCCTACATTTTACAAAGGAAAACCAAACAGGGAAGAAAGAAAGAAACATCACTCCAGAACAAGTTCCATGGGAAAAATTTATTTTTTTCAAATTTAATTGTCAATATGCAGTAGTTCCCAAACTGGCGGAACATTATTTCCATTGTAGCTGGTGCCAATAGGTTATGCTGAGAAACAAAAAAGTGAATGGAAAAAAAAAAAGAAAAGAAAAAGAAACAAAATAACAAAACTTGACAGTTATGATGCAAACAAAGAAAAGTAAATTCAACAGGTTTTGCTTACACATGCACACTGAAAAATAATACTGTGGCTTTGAACAATAGCAGAAATCACTCTACAGTGAGGCTCAACCAACATCCTTGTGCTAAATTAGGAAAGAAGGGATGACAAAGGAGAGGGGTGGAGAGAGAGGACAAGAAGGAGAGAGCAACTTTAAAACAAAGGACCGCCTGGGAGATAATGAGTGGTGTAAACTGGATGATTTATTGGCGAGCGCAGCATGGGCGCATTCTCATACGTGGCCCCTTTTCTTTTTCCTCTCACTGTTTTTCTATGTCTCTCTCTCTCTGGCCCAACAGGCTTATTATAACTGAAAAAAAAGATTTCATCTTTCTGGACCAAAATGCTTTTTATTACATCTTATAATAGAGTGGAAAGGTAACTCAAAGACAGTAGAATAACAGAGTGTTCATATTCAGAGTTAAGTGCTGTCTCCAACAGGGAAGGGACCTTATCATTCATAGTTTCAGTGACCTATCCATTTCGAAGCCGCTCGGTGACAAAGCTTGAGTCTTGAACTGTTTCTGAGAAACTAGAATCCTTCTGAATGGCGATGTAAAAACTCTGAACCCTTAGTTGTTGTTGTTGTTTTAACACTCTGACCTTTTGACAATACTGGACGCTGCAAAAAGACAGCTCATATGTCCGTCGCAATATTCGGTTTAACTGTAAAAGAAAAGAAACTAAAAACATATTCAAAAAAACAAGCAGAGACAAAAATTCCAAGGATTCATACAAAACACACTTTAAAAAGACAGCTATTTACACACATCCTCCATTACAAAAATCTAATCTTAAATTTTTCTTATGAGCAGTGTTCAGGTGAAGTTACATCTTAAACTGGGCTCTAGCCATATATTTACAAGTCTCTGTTATCTCTTTTTAATTTTTTTTCTCCACCAACTTTGAATAATATTAAGTGGTCTTTAAAATGAATGAGGATGAGATATGGTTTGTGGTAATTTGGTAATGACTCCCTTGGTTGGCGTAGGTGAATGAATGCGCACTGATCCGAAACAAAAATATTTAATCTAGATGTGTTTCACAGAGGGCCACAGAGGGCTGCATGCTGAGTTAAAAGAACAACCACAAAAGAACGAACAGCTGCTTAGGCTGTTAACTCTGAGGTTAACGACACGCAAAAGCCACTGGAGTCTTCCCAGTGTCTTCAAGCTGGGCTGTCTTTTAACTCAGCAGTGTGCATCTGTGGATGGCAATAGTATGTGGCAGGAGATGATAGGTGTCTCTGCTGGTGGATAAACATTCACCGGCAGTCTGACCGTTCGACTGGAGATAAACCTGGACCCGTCAGCCTTGGTGTGTCTGAGCGTGTGTGTGCACGTGTACGTCAACTGTCAGCTCGTGTCAGCGTACTGAGGAATAGCTGTCCTCATCTGCTCCCCTCTCCTCTCACACATCATTAACTGGGGCTGCGGTGCTCTGTACTTTGGCAGTCACATTGGTTGCAGCACCTAGAGCCAGACCCGAAACAAGTCTGTTCAGCTGCTAGACCACAAAAGCATTCATACAAACACAGTCATGTTTCCATCACTTCAGGGGACATTATATTGACTTACATTCGTTTCCTGCAGACTTATTAACCTAACCCTAACCTTTGTCAGTCTAAAATTTAATGATTTATGTTTTGGGTATTTGCTTTTTGTCCCCCATAAGGATACAGAGTCCTGATTTCTGTCCCCATAACATGAGGAACACCAGCCCACACACACACACACACACACACACACACACAAAGAGGAAAAACTGCAAATATAAGCACAAATAATCACTCACACACAGAAGCACCTACATGTGCATGCAGACAGATTCAAACAACCCCCAGCTGAAAGTGAGTTTCGCTGTGCGCACAAGCAGCTGCAGTAAGTCCTGTCTCGGTGCCACTGCCCTGGGCTGTGTGATAGCTGAGCTGCTGTGTCCTCGCTGGCTGAACACCTTGACTGTGGAATATTCTGCACAGCATTTTTATTCACAGCACAACTGGTGAGAGGATGGGAAAATTAATCTCCCCCCCCCCAACCCCATCCCACATCACCCATCACCCCCCCTTCATCTCCTTTCCCTCTTTCATCCTCCTCTCAGGTTAAAGCCAAGTCACAGGAACATTTTCTCCTTTATCCGCCGCTCGCTCTCTCTCCTCCCCGGCTGCTGAATGTGGGCACAGAGATGGCACATAGATTAGTCACACGCTGGCGACGCCACTGACTGTGCACTCCACTAACTCATCAACAGATGGCAGCCAATTGGCATCTGACGATGCTGTATTCCAATGTTCATCCATAGCTCAGCATCCAACTTATATATAGGGCATTCTACCTATGTAGACCAGCCAATGAGTGCCGACCGTCCAACCTACGCCCACCTCTCCCAGGCAGCAGGCACCAAACTAACTGTTTGATGCTTACACTGTAGCACCAGAAACTAGAACAAACAGATATCACCATGCCTGTTGTCTTAAAAAACCATCTTCCCAAAGCTCATCACATACAAAAAACCTTCAACTGGTTCCAACTGGAGCACTGGAAGGGTTTTGTAGGATCTTGGGCATGTTTGTCAGTCGGCAAGTCAGTCCTTCTGTCGTGCTTTTGAAGCCTGTGATACAGTAACTTTCTGTTTTACCCCTAAGCCAATAAGTCTGCTGAGGAACGAGACAGGTCTGGTCATGCCCAAATACAACCCATACAAAAACACACCCACACACACTCACAGGGGACATACATTGTATGATACGCAAAAGTGGGTCATAAGTAGCAAAGTAATAGTAAAGCTGATATCAGACCAGTGGAAACAGGCACACGTGCACATACACACCTCAACATCAACAGTCCAGGTCAAGGTACCTCTCAGGAAACAAAACGAGCGCGACAGATGACGTCGGTGGTGAGAAGATGGAGTAATAATGATGACTTATTCATCTCTATACATTGTGCACTTGTAGGAAAAGTCTAACAAAATACAACTGCTTTTTTGAACTGAATCAGGGTTCAAGGAAATCCTCCATCAAAAATACTAAGTAAGGCAAACATCAGAGGTGCGAAGGGAGAGGAGCACATTATTTCACACACTGCGTCTGATACCTGAGCTATCTGGAGAGTTTCCTGGCCCAGCAAGGAGCCCTGACTAGCACACATGCACGCGTGCACGCAGGCACACACACACACACACACACTCGTGTTTTAGGCTTGCACACAAACTGCAGGCTTAATGGCATTCGGGGCCTGTGTCTGCCTGTTTCTGGCTAGTGTGCTAAGATGGTGTGTTTAATTGGGTGTAGCACAGACTGTACTTCAGGGAACTGAGATAAGTTATGTCCTGCCCATTAAAGGGGACAGCGAACCAGGCAGCAAGACTTCCATTTGTTTGTTCGCTCCAGCCTCGCCCCCTGTCAAAGCACAGCAGGGAGACGTAGAGGGTGGGGGAGGGTGGGGGGGTTGGCAGACAACCCAAACAAACAGAATGAACCCCTCTCATCAATCAGCTCACAACCCCACTGGTTACTGGTCAGTGTGTGTCTCTCCAGATTTGTGCAGCAGGTGGTAGAAATAACAGGGGCTTGAAGAAGCATTAAGTCCCCATGATGCAAAGGAAAGTGTTCTTCCCAAGAACATAAATCAAGCACTCCTCTCGTTCTCTGTCCCGGCTGTGTCGCTGGCTGTTTGGAGCATGTCAGACTTTGTAGTAGATGTTGGCAGGGCTCTGTGGGGGCATCTCCTGGACAATGTAGACGGGGTGGCCATAGTCGCCGCTCACCTTCTCATAGTGAGGGCAGTAGTTGTTCTCTGTCCGCAGCGGAATGATGATGTCACTGGGCTCCGTGCCAGCCGTGCCCCCGGGCAGCTTGGGATTGGACAGCGTGCTGAGTGACAGTGCCGATGGGCGGGGCTGCGAGTGAGCATTTTTCCTGCCACGCTTGCGCATCTTAATGAGCAGGATGACAAGGAGCAGGATGAGCACAAGGAAAATGATACAGCCAGCTCCTATGGCAGAGAACACGGCCACTTTGGAGCCGAGGATGCCGTCTGAGTTTGGTGAGGAGCCCTGGTCCTGATTCATGTGATCTAGAAAGAGAAATGAAAAAGAGAGAGGAGGTCAGGGACTGCACATAAATTGTCAGCTCAGAAAAGGAGTGGGGGGGGGAATGTCATTTTTATTTGCTGAAGGGTGGGGAGTCCAACTTTTTTATTTTCAAAGAACCATGGAGGATTTTTTTATGTTTTCTTACCCCATATATTTTATGATTTATTATATGAGAAAGAGATCAAATAGGTACATCAAAAAGATAGTTTTCATATGTGCTATAAAGGTGTAGTTTGCCATATGTAGAGGATATGGGGCGGGGTGAAAATCCTGCAGGCCAAAATCTCTTCAGTACAGTCGTCTGTTCTTACTGTTGCTAATGCCTGCTGCATTCATTTGGTGACTATGAAAACAGTTTATTTCATAGCTCTGTGTTCAATATTGCAAAGACTGGTATTGCAGATTTTTCTAACTGAAGAAAAAGTAATTAGACTGGGGAGACCCTTTTAAATGAAATAAGATATTATTTTTAAAAAAAAATCTGTACCCTCCCTATCTCAGTAATTTCCATCCAGTCCCTTAGAGACTGCTAAACAATCACAGAAGCAATAACATGTACAGTAAGCCATTACTGTCATGTGTAGAGCTTACTGTTCTGTGCCTAAATCATCTGTGATTACATCCCAATTTTTGTTTTGCTCTACATGACTAACAGCACCACTGATGCAGTTTAATTGAATTAGCTGAATCCAAACAGCCTCCTAATGAAATCCATAGTCATCACTCAACATAACAAAGATTCCTGCTCTGATTAAACTGAGCCCGACACGTTAAGGCCACATTCATATGGCAAAGGCCAAGTGAGATATGAAAAAAATGAACAGCCCATTTTATTTTATCCTTTTGTCTAAGGGCTTCAGGATGGAGGTAGGGGTGGAAGACGTTTTTTTTTACTGGATGGCAGAGGGAATGACTGGCTCCTCCTGTCACTGAAATCTGAGAAGAACCTAATCTGTTTTCCATGAATGCATGCAGCTGCTGCAAAAGAGCAGTACTGACCCTCCTTCCTGCCACCACCAACTCTTTACTGCCTCTGACCCCCCCACAGACAAACATATCTCCAGAGACTGCCATCCCCACTAATGACTGTGTCTCCACGCTTGGCTGACTACTCTGCACTTAACCATGTATTAAGACAAGGATAACTGTACCTAATGCCTTATCATGACTAAATGACATCACTGAAAGCTACTGAGTCCAGCCTTATCTGTGAAATCGGAGGCGCCAGGAATTTCGTACATTCTGGGTGCTGGAGAAAGGCTGTCACAAATTTCATTCCTGAAATACCAGCCCCTCAAACTGCAGTGACACGTCCTTCATTCCACCCTGCACTTCTTCACTTGACATAATCACTGATCTAACAATGGTAGACAGGTAAAAACCAGGGAATAGGGAAAAGTGACATCAGGAAATCTTTTTATAGAGCAACTAATGTCAAATAAGCAATTATTAAATGAGGACGGCTTATCACACTGGGACAGGCAGAACACTCCGTACTCCGAAGAATTTTGTATCATACAAAGTTGTGGAGTAAGTCAAAAAGTTAGTGTAGGAAGTAATGTAGAAGAAGAAGAAGAGGAAGACAAAGAAGAAGAGGTCCCTCCTGTGGGAAGGACTTTTGAAAGGTGCTTGTGAAACCACAATACATGAAGCATCTAAAGAGGCTTGAATGACTTCTTCAATTATCTCAGCTTTTAATCTTCATATATCTGAAATTCTAATGAGGGTTTAAAGAAAGTATGATAAAGAAGTCTGTCTTTGAGTCTCCTTGTGTGCAACACACCCTCTGTGTACAGGGCGAATAAGGAAAGTGACTCAGGCTGAGCTTTATTTGTTTTGGGTGGGGTTTCATGTGGTTTTGCCCGGGCCTCTTTTTTTGTGCCCCCCCCCCCCGAATGAAAGGAATTCCTGCGGCATGTAAAAAGCCCAGTGAGAAAATATGTATTATGGGAGTCTCAACTACAATTTTCCTGTTTCAATCACATGTGATTAATTATTAGTGGAACCCTTGAGGCTGGAAATATTCTCCTTTTTTTACATTTCAAAAACCTTTTTTTTATTTTACTAAAATATTTGCACTCTAAAAACTAGCACTAGTTTCAAGAAGCAGTTTAAACAATAGATGTAATGTTGGTGTGTCAGTTTGCTCACCAGGGTTTCGTGGGATCTCAGGTCCAATCGGACCCTGTATAGGTGGACTAGGAGTGGACTCCTGTATGGTGTTGTCATCTGGATCCTCTGGAGCCGAGGGGTTTGCAGCGTTTGGGACTGCGGGGAACAAAAAACATACAGAAAGACTCAGCCTTGGCCAGCTGTATGCACTGAATTACAATGACTGGTTCGTCTGCATCTGCAAGGACTTTTTTTTTTATCATTTGATATATCTTTTATACACAGAGAAGGTTATCTTTGCATGCGCTGAAAGAAGTGAAGATGAAAGCACAAAAAAGAGGAAGGACAATCTTGCGAACGCCTGTGAAACGCGCCAGTATCCCTGTCCTGTCGTAAAAAATGAGCTTACATCTACATCAGCAGCTCTTTCGGCAAACACTCAGACAGGCTCCAACACTGACACATTCATGAGAGAGTAGGACACCCACACACACACCTAGTATATACTTACAACACACTTAGGCATGGCAAAATGAGGATAAAATACTTATATATTAACTTTTTATTGTTTTACATTATTCATCACATTAAAAGGCCATAAGATGCCTTATTTATTGCTCTGGCTTTAATGCTGTCTGAGAGACACACGCTTCTGAAGAGGAGAGAACAGGAGGACAGGAAGAGAAGTGGGAGACGAGGAGAAGAGGAGAGGAGGGGCTGCATAAGCAGAGAAAACAAGACAGTTTATCTGACTGTCTCTTGTGATTTCAGCACATGCACTTTAATGT
>NW_018127907.1:83045-108045 GCF_001952655.1 Monopterus albus | reverse complement strand
TGGCCCTTTTTCAAATAGTTACTGGGTTAGATGGACACATTATACATCAAAAATTCCACCCACAGAAATACATTTAAAAGTAGTAGCAGCTGGGCTAACAGCGTCTATTCTAACAAGGTTTTTAGGGCACACTGATTGTGAGTGACAGCTCGCTTTGGACCGTTTTGGGAAATGAGTGCAAGGCTCTAGCGAAGTTGAGGAACAGCCGGCGGCCACAGAAAGAGACATGGGCTGAGAGGAACTTTCCTAGAGTGTTCCTCGAATAAGACATTTCCCTTCAACTTCCATTAACATGAGTTCAGGGATTTGGTTGTTTTTTTTTTCTCATCGTTAATAGTTTCGAGTCAAAGTCTGTGTTGCCCACACCCATGCAGCTGTGTTGTCATTTGTTGGTGGTGTTGCAAGCGCTGATGCTGAAATTGACCGACATGAAAAAATAATGCGATGCCTGTCAGTTTCCAAGGTGGTCATGGGTATTTTTCACTGTATCTGCTGAATTTGTTCAGGCCTTGCTAGCATCAGCAGCTTGTTAGCTTCTATTCTTCCACTGACTGCCAGGATACACTGCTGTCATCCCACTAGCTAACAATCAAACATGTGCACACACATTTGCAGACATATCCAACACACATACACACGCACATACACACACACACTCCTCAGCAAATCTCTGTTTATTTTTGACAAGTTGAGATCCAGCTTTTAAACTGGAATTAGATCATTGTGGCGAGCAGATGTTTCGGTCAAAACAAGCACACTGAGGATGGGGAGCGTGGTTCCAGAGTAACACATCTGTGTACTATAGCCTGTCAAATCCAGGATATGGACGTCCCCATATCTGTGTCTAAAAGTGAAATGCATGATGCGAACCAAATGTTGTGCCCAAGGATATCCAAACAAAGTTCACTTGTTTACTTCCAGCATTTTTAGATGACTTACCCCGACCATGCACCGACGTACCAGTTTCAAACATATTTTTATTCTGTGATTAAAGTTTAAGAATTGGGCTGGGAAACTGCTGAGGAAAATCAGACGATGAAGTGGAGTCAAGTTTCTTAGTCATTTCTTATTTACAGTTTCTTATTATCTCATTTTCTACACTATTTGCACAAACTCTATGTATATAAAAATATTTATTCAACAATGCTGTATATGACTAACAGAGGTGGGCAATATGGTATCTTCTACTGCAGTATATGTAATTTTAAATGACATTGAAATACATCGTGATTCAGTTGAGACACTAACCAGATGGGAATCAGGGAACTGCAGTGAAGACAAAAATCCTGTAAATCCAATAGTGCAGTCCATGAAGCAGTCCTGCTTATTGATTCAATGCAATATTGCCTGCAATGACCTAATACAGCTAGAGCTATGAAGGTACAGTTGGATCAGAATCAATGGTATAAAACTATCTTTGACATCAGTATTATCAACACATGAGTCATGAACTAAATAACTGCTGATTTGACAATGACAGTTAAAAGTATGAGTCATGAACTAAATAACTGCTGATATGACAATGACAGTTAAAAGTTGAATGTTATTGTGTTAGTAGTTATCCTGAACTTATTTCCTTTGAGAGATTCGTAGGGCATAAGACCTGGCAAAGTGTAAGTTCCACGATTGTAATGAATGATGCGACGACCAAAGAATTGGTGCTGATGCTTCAGTGCTGTTGCTATGGTAACCCGCACACAGAAGCCTAGAGGTGTGTCCAAAACCACCTACTACACAGGAGCGTACATTTTTCTGTTGAATGTCTACTACTCCAGTAAAAGTGCAGAAGGTGCTGCAGCCTGTCCACCATGTAGTAAGCACAACTTCAGACATGCTACTACGCGGTCATCTTGTCTCCAACTGATGCCGACGTGACAACACACCAGTCGCTCATTTTTCATTCTTTCATTATAGCAGTAGCGTAGCTGTCACTGGTCACTAACAAGTGTTAGAGAGGGTAAAATGTATTTTGGCAAAGGACTTGAGCCTAAGCGTTATATAACCATCACAGTGTTCATCTTATCAGGTACAGTATAGGTTACTGAATAATAATACGTGCACAACGGCTACAGCTCTGCCTGCTAAGTACAGCTAGCTAGCTGGCATGTTAGCAGGTCACCACATCTCAGAAAATGTTGGAGAAAATTTCTAAATTGGCATTACCTGGATAGACTGACCACATATTTGAAAACTAGACAGTAATTTTCTCACCTGAAAAAAATATCAAAATTTAGTAAAGTGACATAACAGTCCTAGGATGAAAAGTATAACAGCTTTGAGCCTGCCCTGCCTCCACTGTGGGATGATGTCCCTCCATACTACGAAGTTATGTAGGCCATCAGGGTACTACTTGCGTACATATTTTATGTTGAAGGAATTTTTTTCAATAAAGAATAGCACTGTTTCCGTATGTCCCGTTCAAATACATGGAGGAGATGCGCGATGAGGCAGCACTTTGCTGTGCCTCTCGGTGGATCGTGTAATCCTCACAAACTGTATGCGATGCAAATAGTGTGTCGCTGTCCCTCTATATATCGCAAATAAAATGCTTTCAAACACTCTGATTATATGCTCTGCCTTGCCATAATCTGGATAATGTATAAAATGTAGTTCTGTAACGTGTTTAGGCTGCAGATTAACCATAAAACCCAGTAAAAAAGTTACTCGGTGAGGCAAACAGTACGCCTGCCTCAAGGCAGAGGGCACTAGTGAGCCCACAGTTTCTTGCGCTACCTACAATCTTCTTCGTTCTTGTTTATATTTCCTTTACAATCCGCCTTATCAAAATGGAAGATTACATTTACAAGATGAGAAAATTCGCAAATCTAGACTTTCGATCAAAACATTTTTGACAGTCTGGACACTTTTGTCCAGAAGGATCTTCTTTATTGAAAACATTTGTTTTAATATTGGATTCGAACGGTAAAAGGGTTTGTAATACATACCAGCTGACAAATGGATTTCGTGTACAAGTAAAGGTAAGACCATAAACTTTTATTATTTCTAGTTAGAAATAAGCTCAACTGGAATAAATTTTAACATCAAATTAAATATGGGTCACGTTTGTGTGAAGATAAACATAACGCATTGTCAGTTAACAGACAATTTGTTAACGGTTCATTTGTATTTGTAAATCTGACTGTAAAAGAGTCAGTGCCTCACCAGCTGTCAACCTCACCGCATGTCACTGATTTGGACATACTTCTTCTCTCACATACACATTTTAATGTAGTTGGCAAGTAGGCTATTTCGGATCCACCCTAGATCATAGGTGTGTGTTTAAGGCAAGGTTAATCCAGACCTTCCATCCGATCAGAATACAGAACTTTCCCTGACCATGGTAAAAATTTCACTTTATAAACTGCCTCTTTTAGACAGTGATTCCGTTATATTAAGCTGGGCCCCCTTTATGGCAGCTTTACATTGAGCTATTTTTAAACACATAACTTATTTGTTTGTAGATATATATCATTAAATATGATCACAGAAATGTTACAATGTGCTATCAGCTATTCCTTTGTAAACCAGCTGTGGATGCTTCATGGGAGAAGTTATATTTGTTGACAAATACATTAATAAACACTTAAAAAGATCCATATATTTGCATACAACTACGTTAAAATTGCAAGGCAAAAGGAGTGAAAGACTAAACTAAAATTATTTGGTTTCGAACTTATTTTTAGCTTCTAATTACATTTTTGATTGAGTTAATTAACTTTTACACCAGAATTTCATAAAACGTTTTACACTGGTGACCAATTAATTGCTCTTAACACAACTTTACAGTTCTAGAGAGCGGATCCTGTCAGAGGCCGGTGGCGGACAAAGTCACGGTAGACACACATGGCGACAAATGAAAATGTCACACCAAAGTGAAACATGCCTTTAAGGCAGCAGCACCGTGTTGTGTTCTACATGTGAGGTGAGCGCACATTTACCTTGTCCGACTTTCATGATGACTTTCATGGCACGGCTCTTGCACACGCCTCCCTCCCGGTTCTCCAGGCCCTCGGCCGTACCGTTGGAGGTTGCTGGAGGAGGGGGAAGAATAAGATGAGGAGACAAAGGAGAGGTGTGATGGAGGGTAAAGGGACAAAAAGCAGGAGAACAGGAGAAAGAGGAGGAGAGAAGACGACACACTGGTTAATGAGTATGTCCATAACGCATAGAACTAATCAATATTTACGACAAGCACTGATTAGCTGTTCCAGTGATTACCCGTTCTCACCCTCAATCAACTGCCAGCTCCTCTCAACGGTATCTCTCATTAACACAATAAAGTGAAGTCAAATGAATGGAACAACATTAGAACCTAGTAAGGGAGGGTAGGTGCTTAGGTGGAGAGGAGGAACACGGTCAGACCTGTGTGTGTGTGTCTGTGTTTACTGCATAGTTTAGCAGTGAAGCCTGCCAGCGAGAGTTCCAGCTGCTTGCCAAGTCCTCGAGCAGCTTACTCCCTCTGAGCCACATGTGTCATTACTTGCTGGTAGTGCTGAGAGCTAAATGCCTCCATTAAAGTTTGTCGTCCAAGTGTGTGTGTGTGTGTGTGTGTCCATTTATATATTAGAGCATGCGTGTGCCAGCTTCTCTCCATTTGTTTTCAAGTGTGTGTGTTCTGCTCTGATTTGAGTGAGGAGCTCAGGGTCGAGGGTTGTTTATTCAATGTCACATTCACTTCAGACGCTGTGACACAATTGGCTGTCTATTTCAGGGCCCATGATAATGACCCAGGGAGACAGAGTGTGACTCTGACCTTAACACTGAGTGGCTAAGCTTAAGGAAGTCGTGTATGTGTGTGTGCGTGTACGCCTGTGTGGGCGCATGCGATGGCAGCTCTAATTTTGGAATTCCCCAAATGCTTTCCATCTCCGCTTAGTCTGCTGTTTTCACTTACTCCTTTCCTCTGAAACGCTTTTGTTTCTCTTCCTTACAATATCCCCTTTGGTCTCTCTGTGTTTTTTTTTCCACTCACTTCATTTAATTTTTTATCTGTGCCGACTCTAACCCCCCACCCCATAACTCAGTGGCCATCTCCCTGGGTGATTGCTTCAGATGGCACCCTCATTATGATGAGATAGTCTTGGAGAGGGTGCTTATCTAATGATGATACAAGCAGAGGCAGACTGCTACAGACAACGGGGTGGGTGGGTCCAAACAATGCACTTCAAACACTGAAATTCTTGCTTTGCTGACGTGATGTATCAATGTTTCTACATGAGCTTCCCCACTACTAAACTGATGTTATATCAAGCGGTGTAGAAATTGAGCTCTGCAGTTATGGAAAAGCTCATCTAGTTGATTCATGCCTTGTCATTCCTAAGCATTATTAACGCTGACATTCTGGTGCCCTGTGGGATTTCAGCTTTGTACACTGGCAAAATTGAAGAAAACTAAATAATGAATTCCACTAAAATTAGGTTACATTATCAGATCATACTCAGGCACTAAATTACAAAGAGAACCACAATATTTTGTTAGTGTGGCCGGAGTATGTGATAATTTGTGAAAATGACTGTGATAACATTGTGTCAGGAGCTCTTCGGCGCTGTAGACTCAACACGAGCCACTGAAAAAAACATGCAGGGTCAGCGGCGCTGAGCGCAGCACAGAAACAAAAAAAAAAAGTTAAATTTACGTAGGACATTAATGTGAATGAACACTCAAGGCGAAGCGACTCGTGTGATTTATGTAAAGTCTTTGCAGGGAGCATGTCTCCGGTAAAGGGAACATTCAGAGACAGTGAGGTGAGCAGGCCTGTTTCCAGTCTTAAAGGCACACTGCCCCGCAGCCCTAAATGTCCCAGCCGTTGCCACGAGTGCTAACCTCATCCTGCCATTTTCCACACAATTTCTCCTCTTTTTTCAATTTTGAAACTTCCAGGGCAAGGTTATGCAAAAAATGAGCTCTTTGAAGATCAAGCTCAAAGGAGCTTGAATACTCTGACTAAGAGTGAGCGTCATGCTATGAATTTTATATCCACTCGGGGAGAGCAAATCTTCTCAGCGTTAACTTGCTTCTGTCATCTAAATTAACTATTCCTTCAGGCTGGCTGAACAGACTCGTGCATTACTGATGTGGCATGATGATAAGTTGGCCCTTCGAGGTTTTTGTTTAGGTGAACAACTGAAAGAGCTGGATTTATAAAGAGGTGATCACTTTTTATGTTGTTTGTATTCAGGCCATTTAAAATGTCAAATAATTCAGTGTCTTTAATGCACCACTAGAAAGTCATAATCCGATTAACCGTGTCCAATTTCAACCACATTTCCTTATGTGAATTCATCTTTAAGCACTATTGAAGACTGGAATGAGCTACACATACGACTGTGTGGTGAATCCTTAGAAAATAAAATCTGGCAGGCTGTTACTGTAGGCACCACACACTCCTGTGTCTGTTAACCCCTGCCTGTTATCAGTGTATTTACATCTATTATGTCAGAGTTCATTCAAAAAAAAAGATGATTGCCATCCACATTTGTCCAACTCCCTAACCCTACCCCACCACAAGGACCCACTGCCAGCTTTTTTTTTTATCTGAAAACCTCTCACTAACCCTTTTTCGTTCAGTTTTGCCTAGCTCTCTAACCCTCTGCCCCTCTCTTGTTTCATCCCTGCATACTGACGTTAATCCAAATCTGGATTTTCAGATATTAAAAGGCTGACGGTCATGTCGTGTTTTGGAAAGAGGAAACTGGGGAATTGGGTCTTCCGGTGTGTCTCGGCGGAGATAAAAACACAAGGGGATTTAGCAACGACAGGGCGAAGAACAAAGAAAGTCCCTGTCTGCTGCTAATGATTTAGTGGAACAAACCAGTTCAGAACATTTGCGGTCCAGAATACAAAAAGAAGTGGTCATTGCATGAAGGAATGTTGCTTTTTGTTTTTTATATAAAGCGGTCGGCTCCAGAGAGGGGGTTTTGTATGATTTAAGGCCCTCTTTGTGGGTGTGGATCATTGGCCACAGAGTGACTAGTGGGAGAACAAAAGATCTACAGCTGCTGAAGTCATAAGAGAAACCAGGTGCCAAATTTTGATGTTGGGAAATATCTACAGTACAATTGTATCAGCCAAGAGAAAGCTTTACAGGAAAATGAGCCTGTGACTACCACACACATAAAACACCACAGCTAGCACATTAACATGCATTTATGAATGCACACCCTTATACGCAAATGCATGCAGATTTCACAATGACATTCGGGGTGCGGTGGAAGGACTGCTCCCCGAGGTGCTACAAGGAGAAGAGTGGGAGATGTGTGAAAGACGCTGTGCTGACTGTCCGAGGCGACACGAGCTAATGCTATAGTGTGATGTGGCTGTCTATATTTATTCTCGGGTCTGCTAAATGAGGTCACTCAGGTGGTCCTGCTGTTTTTTTTTCTCCATCATGAATCATCTGCTGCTTATTATTCCCATCCAGCCTGGGGAGGGGCTGCTTTCATACAGCGTAAAGGGCCGTGTGTACATGTGTGCATGTGCTCCAGTGTCTATGCCTGAGTATGCATGCTCGCGTGTGCAATTTCTGCCCGAAGCACCGAACGAGGGGACAGACACAGTCCATGTGACAGACAGAGAGCAGGCTGTTTAATGAGAAAGTGGATGAGAGGTGACATTCATTGGCTACCTTTCACACACCGCCCCATTCTCCACAGCATTCAGACTTCCACTTAGACAAGCTGAGCAGGTAGTCACAGTAACCACCAGTAATAATGTCTACATTTTCCACACACACAAAAAAGATAAATACATAAACAGGCACAACCATGGTCTGATCACTCACACTTCCCTTCATCAAGAAAAAAGACCAGCACACAGAGCTGTTTCATCCACATCAGGCAAAGCAGGAGGCTAAACACAGCCTGTCAGGTGTGTGTGTGTCTGTATCAAACAGAGCATCACACCTGAAATAGCTATTTCTCATACCTGCAATATTCCTATCTCGGTTTTTGTTTACATTAGCGAATCAGAGTCAGAGTGGGGAGAAGGAAAAGAGCCTATTTGCACAAAATATTTCACTCCTGAATGAGCACAGAGAGGGTTAGATTAGGTTTATGGGCCTGATTCCAGAGATAACCCTCCCCAGCAGATCTGGCATGTGTGCATGGCCAGGCACATGTACACACATACATACAGTGAGGCTGGCAGACTGGAATAATACTGGGAGATCTGGATGTTTGCACTTTGAACCTTTTCTAATCCTGAGTATTAGGGCATGGCTAAGGCCTGATTATGGCAGAATGAAATGGATCTAAATAGACAATCCCAGCCCATCAGCCCTCCATTTCTTTGTCCTAGAAATAGAAATGGAAATCAGCAATCAACCTCCAACCTCTCTCTTGCATCTCTCCCATGTAGCCTCCTTTACAGGTCTGGCATCGTCAAAGAAAATCCATTCAGACTCATCCTATCATCTCAGATGAATTAGGTGTTCAGTTCAGCCAACGTTGTCTCCTCATATTTCTTTTCAATAATAAAAACTGGCAAACAATATAAAATAGCCATGTCTTCAGTGCTACTGCCACACATTTTTCACGCTAGTCTGAAAATTCAATATTGGGGTTAGAATAAATGTGGTCTTGAATAATGTGCATGGACACAGCTGATTTTCTCATCTTTGGGTTCGGCAACGGTACTTTTATTCCCAGTTGTTTTTTCCAAGCATTGTCATGTAGCAGCTATAATATTACCACATGCAGCATGTTGCCAGGATCTGCTTTGCTGCATGTATGGTAAGCAGGTAGTAGCACTGGTGTCAAGGTTTAAGGTGGTTAGCCATCTAGCGAACACATCTGTTGCTCAGCTCACTGCTTCAGTATACAGCCAGAGGGGGAGCTCCTCTCCTGTGTCCCGATTAGATGGCTCTCTCACACACGCACATACACATGCACGGCTGCACAAGCACAACTATAACCACACTAGAAATGGTAGCAAAAGAATATACAGACATGTAAGCACTTGGACCCACAGAACTGAACACACACTGAAGCTCACAGAAACTGGCTGCCTGTGTAGCCAGAAGATCAGGCAGGACTTAAGAGCTCCTCCAGCACCAAAATTACAGGGTACCTCTAAATCCTCCCAGCAGAGAGCACTATGGGATAGCACAGGGTGGGTGGTGCTGCAGGGGGGTGACAGATGAAGGTGAAGTGGAGAGGTGTGAGTTGGGGTGAGGTGTTTAGAGAGGGAATGGAAACAGGAGTGCAGGTTGGACCTTGACCTGGAGAGGGGCAGAAGAGATTCCTTCTTTTTTGAAGAGGAGAGAGAGTGCAAGCAGGGGAGGAGTGAGACTTGATCTGTCTGAAGTTTGCTTGCATGTCTGTGTGAGGTGTGTGTGTGTGTGTGTGTGTGGAGAGGGTCGTGCATGCATATATCTGTGAGGGAATATGGAAGGAGGTGATGAAGTGAGGAGTTGAGAGGAGGAGGAGGAGGGAGAGAGCTCAGTTTGGAAAGAAGAAGAAGTGGGAGATGATCTCTGTGAAACAGAGGAAGCATATGTGTGTGTTGGAGTGTGTGCATATGTGCGTATGTGAGCATGTCTGCCAGCTTGCTTCTCTCTCACTCACTCACTTTTTCTCTGACACTTACCCCTGGGTCTCTTCTAGTGTGTGTTGTGGAACAGTGTGCATGTGTGTGTGCATGCTGAGACAGTGCATGAGTGTGAATTTGGATGTCCGTGTGTGTGTGTGTGTGCGTGTGGTCCTTGTAGCTCAGTCACGACATGCCCAGATTACTGAGCCACCAATGGTTGGGCATTATGGACTTCCATGGCCAACAGCACTGGGCTGGTGCTTCAAGACTACTTATGACAGCTTTTAACCTCTGCAGAGGACCTGTCAGCAGCTCCCAAAGTGTCTGTGTGTGTGAGTGTGTGTGCATGCCTGTACAACACTCACAGCCTGCAGACATAGAGAGCTTCTGCATCATTTAGCTGTGAGTGTCTATGTGTCCCCTCTCCAGTCGGTGCTGCACTTTTCCACTCCCCATTTCCCAGCTCAGCATGCTGCAAAACTCCACGCTCCTGTACATAGCACAGAGCGTCCCCATGTGTCCATGCACACACATACACATACACAAAGACAGAGAATGATATTGTCCTATATGCATGAGCACAAGGAAACACACGACACAGCCTGCGCACATGGGGAGTTTTCCCATACACACAGACACAATTACACACAAACAAACAAAAGTACACACACGGCGCAGGCCGTCTGTCAGATCAGTAGGAGATAAAGGATGCAGAATAACAGGAGGACCTTGGGGAGCGGAACAAGTCATCTGTCTCAAACAGGAACAGACTGAGCATACTCCAACACAACAGATGTAGACAGACTCATCTTAGAGCACACTGCATCCTAAACCTTTCTCCTGCACTCCAGGCCTCTTTTCCACACACACAAAAAGAAACCAACACAGACTAAATGAAGGAGGCCTGCTCAAAATGTGCATGCACACTTCTTAGCCAAAACTCACATGTTCTGACAGGTGTGCATGTGGGTGGGGGGGCAGACCATAGAACTCTGACCATGGACGGGTGGTGGTGGGGGGCTCAACAGCTCATAATACTATAAGCTGTTGTATATACTATTAAAGTTATGAGACGCACCGACAGAAGCCAAAGCATCCAATAAAAAATTCATAACCACACTGACTGTAAAATTCAAGCCTACCTCAGCTCTGCTGTTTCCAAAATGGAACATTTTTAGATATTAGCTAGTTCAACTTTACCAGCTATTTTAGCTATAATTCGTTGTATGGAGTAGCTGCCAGTAGCCCACACAACCCTCCCTAATGACAGAGTAGCTAATTGGCTGTAATGGTTCTTTTCACCGATATCATCAAGTTACAGCCACAGAAAAGCTCAGCAGTTTTACACAAGCCATGTGCAGAGTAAAAAGGTTTAAAACAGCCTGAAGGAACGGCCTGCAGTAACACTTACTGCTTCAGATGACCAGGTTGTATACAACTCAAAATCCAAAAAAGTCAGGACGGTATGTAAAATCCAAAGTAAAACTAATAATAGTGATGTGTAAATCATCTGAGCCCTGTATGAGATTGAAAACAATACAGCAGCACACTATTTGATGTGGTACACCATGTTGTGTTTTAGTTTTGATTTTACATACCGTCTCAACTTTTTCTGATTTGGGATTGTTCATCTAAATGCACAGGGTCAACCACAACAGGAAGAAAAAACAGACACTTGTTATTTTTCTTGTCATTGTCCATCAAATGGATGATTATTTTTAAAAACCAGCACAGCCCTTGTGGGCATGCACATTAGCACACTTGAATACACAAAACTAACAGGTGAACAAACATGCCATGAGAGTTACACTAACGAAAACACCCAGTGTGTACACACGCCGCACACTTGCTTCTGAACTCCCCCCTTAGACAGTGCATCATTTGACTATTAGTAGTTGAAATGTTGTGTGTTCAGAGAAATAAACAAAAGGGAAAGCCGGAACCAGTGCTTCACCTTTCTGTTGGTCAGATGCTAAAGGGTAGAAGAGATGCAACACATGCTGAGGCACACACACCCTTACACACAAGCTGAGCAGCTAAAGGTTAATATTGTTCATGTGGGTGTTGATGAGTTACTGTTTATTTCAGTCTTAACCAATGTGTGTGTGTGTGTGTGCAAAGGGCCAGTTTATGTGTGCAGTGAACAGTGAGTACACAGAGTTTCAACTTGTTAAACACAGTTACACAGTGTTTCATTAATCCATCACTGGCCCAGTGTTACCACAGAAAATAGTGGGCGTGATTCCCACACTTATCGAGCAACTGCCCATAAATCCAAATCAACAATCAGTCAACGTGACTTCTTCTACTCCCGTATTCCTGTTCTTACTTTGATCTAACAGATAGCTCCCTCCCTAGTTTCTGATCCACCCTCATCTGTTACAAGGACCTTCTGTTATGCTGACTGATTGCAACCTGCTGCTACTTCACAGCCATATCCTTTGGTCATGCCCAGGGATAAGAACATTCTGGGAAGTTCTACACAAAGAAATTGAGCATATTATAAATGTTTAATTCTTTATTAACCATCACTCTATAGTGGGAGGGATGTCACGAGAAACGGTGGACAAAAGAGACAAGTGTCTGTTGAGAATACAGAGAGTTTTGCCTTGAAATGAAATATTCAGAAATGACTGAAAAATATTTGCTTTAAATTGAGATAAATAACGAGTAAATTCAATGTAAAATAAGTGGAAACCTTTGTTTATATAAAGAATATGGATGACATATTTAAAATATATAAGCTTTGTTTAGTTATATACACACAGGGTCAGGAAATTCGCAGTGTCATACCAATGTAGTATCATTTGGCTTGCTGATATGGATAATATTAATTAAATGTGAACCAGTGGAGGAGTTTTCCTATGATACAGCCTGAAGACCGGCAGCGATGCCTTTGACAAGAGGCTCGGCAACCGTGCCAACTAACTTAAATTATGTATATGAGTTGTTTCTAACCTTTTCAGCTTGTGGGCCCTTAGTCATTGGGAAAACACTCTGCAAACAGTCAGAAAAATAACAGAAATAAATCTTTTCTTTCTTTCTTCTTCCCCTTTAATCATTGTGTGACCCCTAGGTTCTTTCTTGGGACCACATGTCAGGTCCCTGCTCACAGGTTGTGAGTCACTGGGTTTAAGGCATCATTCTGCACTTTTTTGGTATTTCAAAGAGCCAATTATTTGACAGGCTGTGGAGGACAAAGTTGTGGTGGGTGAATCATAAACCTGTGATATGTCAGAAAAGCAAGCAACAATTTTTACAATGCTATTTCCATTGAAAAGAATCCTCCTTTTCCTACTCTTCCCACATCACACCACTGTTTCACAGGGCACAACGCTGATCCCTGAATATCCAGAACAGGGGAAACACATTTTAGTAAAATGTATTGAAAGCCATTTTGCCCCAAAGGCAAAACATTCCTCATACTCAATAAATAAGCCTTTAATACAAAACAATCTAGAGTGTTCTGAGCACCTTATTGGTTGAAGAGAAGACAGTGCTGTTATCCCATTAGTGTTACCATGAAAAAGTCTTTGTATTAAGCTCAGTCCAATCTAAATCCCCTCAAAAGCATCCGGTAACATCCATATTAGTGGGTGGTATTGGTACTGTCAGCTGGCACAAGTGTAATCAGCCAAAAGACGCACACAGAAGGCCCCTCAGTGAGCTTGTTCCTCAGCAGGAGGCTCATTAAGGTTTTCATCTTGCTTCATTTACACTGATAATCCCATGAGGTGAACCAAAGTTCACTCATGGGATTCCAACAGATGATAAAAGTGATCCTCTCTGTCTTTTCTCTGGCCTTTGTGGTCATCTGTAGGGATGATATGGGACTCTGGACTCCAGAGAGGAGTCGCCCTGCTCGATGTTAAAGTCCACGAGTCACAAATCAGCCTGTGCTGCCTGATAAAAGAAGAGCTGGGCAGGAGTGGAATGCAGTGGGAGATAGTAGTGGCATGTCAAAGGCCATCAGGCTGCAAAAAAATCGAGACTGCCTAAAGAGCTAATCTGTGAGCAAACTCCCCCTTAATGGAAACCAGAGCCAAGGTCCTGGAACAAGTTAATGAACACGAGAGGCAGAGGACAAAATATCCTCAAGAGAAGTTGTCGCTCGGGCTGGTGCATGTAAGAAATGTGCTCAGGGGGACTGTGTGTGTTTCTGTGTCCATTTATGCAAATGTATTTGATGGCTAAATGTGGCTTGTCTATGTCTGTGTGGAGCTCCTACACTGTGTCCATTCATCCTCTGTGGAGAGAGGCCCTTCATTTTCACTGACCTTTTCAACTGGCCCTCCAGAAGAGAGTTATGACAGCTGAGCCAGCCCTGCGTTCCTTGGCACAGTACCACATATCAGGGATGGAAAACAAACAAATAAACAAACAATAACTGTTACCGCAGACTCGGCTCTTACAAGCTCAAATAAGGAATGCCAAACAAACCCACTGAGGTATTCTCAGTAAGAGGGAACAGCGCAGAGATGCAACGTGCGAGGACAGACAAGGTGAGCATTATGGCTCATGCAAGAAAACCGCCTTCAGGCTAATGAAGCTGCCTGCCTGATGATTAGGTCAGAGAAAAACAAAGAGGGAAAAATTAAAGACTGCAGCCAACATTTTCTGATGTAGATTATTTTTTGGGTTAACTAATTCACTGTTTAGCCTATAAAATGCCAGAAAATAATAATAACAAACAATCTCCCAAAGCTCACAGTGGCTGGCCACTTTCCAAATGTCCAACCACGAGTCCAAAACCCAAAGATATTCCACTCTCAGTAATATAAAACAGAGTAAAATTACAAAATCCTCACATTCAAGTAGTCGCATCAATCAAATGATTTTTTCTTGATTAATTCCTCAAACTAATAACTGACTAATCATTTCACCACTAAAGAGATTGTAGTGCAGAGAGACAGTAAAGACAGTGAGACGGACTGAGAGAAAGAAACCGAGCCACAGGCAGAGAATGTACTTGTTATAGACGACAGAGCCCATGTCAGCCCATCTGTTGTCCGCAAAAACAAAATCTGCAAGATGCAGAACAAAGACAGTGACAGAGAGGACGGTACACAGGTGTGTGGGCGTGCGTGTGTCCCTGTGACTGTGCATGTGAGCCTGTGTGTCTAAACCCTGAGGGAATCTCCTGTACCTGCTAACATGGAGGTGACTGAATGAAGCTGACTGCAGTCATCATGGGACCCGAGTCAATGCACACATGGTGACACAGAATCTGTGTGATATATTACAGATGGAAGGTCTTATGCAGCTGATGTGTAGAGCGCCAGATCTCCGTGCGCAGCTCCAAACTACAGCGAAGGCTTCAGAGGCCATACTGCAACACAAGGAGCAGGAGAAGAAATGCGTTTTTCCTCCCTTCCCCTGTTTTTCACCAAAACCCCAATCAGAGAGCACAGCAGACCACAGAGAAAATTCAGCTGATTACATCGTAATGCCCACAAAGCCAGCGGCTGACACACATATACAAACGTGCACTCACACACACACTGATTACATCCTCTCTGGTGCTCCTCTCTCCTCATCCCTGGTATCGGTTACACAGTAAAGCCACACTGATCGAGGGTCAGTGTTTTTCAGCGCAGGGTGGAGAAAGAGTTCGGCTGCTTAACCTCTAGTCCGCAGGCGGAGAGAAACTGAAGCCGTGGACTCGTGTGCCCCCAGCACAAATAAACAGCTACAACACAAAAATGTCTGGCAGACTCGAAACAATTTCCTGAAGGATCTGTCACTGTGCAGGAGACATGGGGAAGCGAGGGAGGAGAGGATAGGGTGGTAAGATCTAAGGAAGAGAGAAAAGAGGAGGAATGGCCACGGCAGAGGGAGAGAAAGATTAAGTTGCACAAGAAAAAAAGGAGACAGGAACAGCAAGAGGGTTTGGAATGGGAGGTAAAATTGTTCCACTGCCATCTACAAAATCATCAATTCTCTGCAGAGCAGCCTGAACTCAAACACAACACGTATTTGTTTGAAGACATGAAGCATTCTTTTCAGCATCCATCCATCCATCATGGCACACATGCACAAACTCTGACAGCACACAAATTCATACTCACGGGAGTGCTGAGTGAAAATACCTTGTGCTCAGCCGAGCTACAGTTCTCTCGGATGTGCATTAACAAATGCCCACTGCATACAGCAGCCTCTATTATGCAAGTAAATCTGTGCAGAGGATGTGTGTGTGTGTGTGTGCTTCCACATTCTGTTTTGTGTGTCTATTTGCATGCTAGTATCAGCTTATGAGTATATATATATATATTTGCATTTTCTTATGTGGCTTTGTGCTTATTTATGCCTGTGTGTTTGTGCACACACTCGCCTCTTGTATGTTTGCCTGCTCCTGTTACTGTGTTTCTGCGCCTGTGGTCATGCTGGAATGGAACACAGACATTTTGCCACCGAGCTGAATTCATAGAAACGGGCTTGGTCGTGGCCTGCAGAGCAGTATTTAGACTGTGTATTTATGCGTCGGACAACCACAGTAATCTCTATCACCGCCTTGTGATTCGTTTTGTTTGCTTTTTTCTGCACTGATTCGATTCCATCAGGAAGCTCCTCTTTCTCTCTTGCTCCGCAGAAATGTTCACGCCATCCCTGGTCAAAATTTCATCAGCCACCCCTCATCGTAGCTGACCAAGCATGCAGTGGTTTCCATAACAAGGATGTGACACTAAAACTAACAACATCTATAATTATACATCCATATTTCTCCAATGAGTTTGTGTAAACAAGGCCAGGCTCCAGCTCAGGGAGGTGGACGTCTTGGCAGGCCCCGGCTGAGGGTGCCACTGAATGGCTGTCAGAAAACAAAGCCATTTCAGATTGTGCCTTGGAAAAGAGAAACCACTGTTCTAGCAATGGTGGAGAGGGAGAACGAGCTCCATCTGACAGACAGAGGGGCTGTGATTTGAGCTGAGCTATTGGCCGGAGAAGAAAGACACTGAGAATATGTGTTGCTGGCAAAGCAAAGGACAAACAACCTCAGACATCTCTGATGGAAAAAGAAATTAGCATTTCCAGAGTGTTTTAGATTGTGGGCTGCCATTGTTTTATCCTGCACTTGTGTGGTTTTCTTTTTATATAGCAGCGCACAATCATTTGGTACCTTATGGACAATGATTCTCATCTTGTTGTGTCCTACATTTACTTTTCTTATTCACTACGGACCCTACACTAAACATACCGTAGAGGTCTTGAGAGGTTCTGTTTCCTTTTGTCCATAGCTATTTTAGGGTTGCAAAACCACATAAATAGTTTGTGAAGAGCAGATGGAATTAACGAAAACAAGGAAGTTAGTTTCAACAGTCGAGATAGCTCATAGCAAAAAAGATAAAAAAAGAGTCATTCAGCAAATTAGTTTGTGTCAGTTGAGATGAGGAAAACGAAAACAAAAATCAACAGCGTTGTTGTTCCACAGAGTTAGTTTTGTGGTCTCTTGTGGTCTTTGTGTTGAGTGGAGATCTAAGGTATCGGTTAACAAAACTGACTTTTACACAGGCTTCCCACAGACACACACATAAACAACCTCCAAACATGAGAGTGTAATAATGGAAGGAAAGAAGGATGGTTAGAGGAGCGGGAGCGAGGGATGACATAGTAGAAGAGAGAGAAGGAGGCCTCGCACCCTGATAAAATATTCTAACGAGATAAGCGCGGAGCCGAGCTGTGGGGGGGGTGAGTGTCTGCGTTAGGAGATACATGGAGCAGACTAATTGAGATGAATACATGAATATATCAGCTTCATCTAGCAGTGGCGGGTTCAGCTGTAACCAATGGTTACCATTCACTTGTACAGCCGTGTGAGCAGCCCTCCCTCTAAAAGAAAGCCCTTGTGCCCCCCCTGCACCCCCCCACCCCATTCTAAACAAACTCCTCTGTAATAAACGAAAGGCAATAACCAGCGACAGTAACGCTGTGCCTGCTAACCCTCTGTGAATGAAATATCTAAGGGAGAAGTAGCAGAGGCAGCCCGGACAGATTTGCAAAGCAAGCAGAAAGTCATATATTACACTGGCACATAATAAACACAGGGCTATATTCACTCTCAAGGGGGAGGGGGTTAAATCTTCTTATCCCAGGCCATGTTGCTTCAGTGGTGCTAACCTGACCTGTTAGTAGGGTTTACTTTAAAAATGAAATCCATTAAGGCTTACTGATTCGCTGCTTAATACTCTAATCTGTAACATCAATGACAGCTACTCAGAGTCAGTCCGCGGGTGATTTTCTATGTGGATCCAAGTGTTAAAGCCCTTTTCTACTCGTAATTTACTGACTGGAAAATATGACATATACTGGAACAAAATTAATGACACCACAAAACTGAAACCACTGAAATGATAAATATTTACAGCAGCATCTCCTAGAATAACAAAAAACAAAATAACAAAAAATAATCATTTTTTAAATCCAATTATATACACTGTTTATTTAATCTAGAATAGATTAAAATGCTTATAAACAATACTGGTCATTATTTCAAATTTTGTAAGTGAATGTAATGTCCTCGATCCAATAAATAGGCACAAAACAATGCATTGTTTTGTTTTTGGCTGAAGACAAATATATGAGAGTCCATAAAAAAAAACTCTGCACAGTTTCTGTTGCTTGTAATTTAAATATTTCTGTGTGATTTTACAGAGGAAGGTTACCAGATGTTAACCGTTATGGTTTCTCAACAAACAAAAAAAAAAAGATAATTGAACTGCAAGTTAGCAGTGTGAGCTACTTGCATCGCTATAACCTGACATTCAAAATGCCTTTGTCTTTTTCAGAGCCTCTGACAAGTGCAACAGATTTTTGTTTTTTATAAGTGACTCAGACTTAATTATGGTAATATTATGTTAACTCTAAAAGATGACATTTAACACTTTTTTTCTAATCAAATTATTGTTGCTGCTCTGCATCAAATCAAGCTGTAAGGCTGTTAGTGTTTATATTTATTTGACACTGTACGAGTCTTCATTTCTATGTGCGCTCATCTTCCTCACTGGCATGTTTACTATGAGTAACTGCATGGGAGCATGCATATGTAAATATGCCCGAGTGTTAACATCCTCAAAAATGTAAGGGAGGGGGAGGAGCCTGTGATCTGCTGGAGCCAGGCCAGGGATTTCAAATTTGACCTCCAACTCTCTCAAGGGTATATCACAGGAGAAGAAAACAAACAAAATGAAAAGACAGAGTTGGATGCATATTGTCCAGTGACAGAGGATTGCTTAGGGCTTAGTGTTTGGAAGGAGGACTGCATAATCTGTTGCGCAAAAATAAACAGCAATACAGAAGGAGAGTATGAATGTCACTGATAAGCAACATCTCCTAAACTTAATCAGGTGTCAGGTTATGAGCACCACCAGAACAGCCCATAGTCCATCAGATACACTATATCCTTAGGTATTATTTCTCAGACCTGGGTCACTTTTGGAAACAGATCTGCAGTAACACTTTTTAAAATGTCTTCTAGTACTAAGATAGAGCTTGTTCAGCATAATGTTTTCCACAGAACGCCCTCCGGTCAACAAAAGATAGACAAAATGGGAGTCAGTGACAGTAACATTTGTACGCATTGTTCACTGAACACCACAGATGACCGCTTCCATGCCATTTGGCTTTGCCTGCCTGTTCAAACATTCTGGTTAAACATCATACACAAGCTCCCATTCTGGGTTGAAGAATTCCAGTCTCACCGTTATGCTTATTATCAGAACTTTTCTGTAGGTGATCTGCCAATTAATCATAAACATCCAGTTCTCATTGCCTTAACAGTCACTAAGAAAACCATTTTACATAACTGGAAAAGTCTAAGCAACCTCTCAGTGTCTCAGTGGCTCCACATATTATTAGAATATATTACAACTGAAATACTATCTGCAAATGCAAAAATTCAGGTTGAAAGGTTTCATCAATAAACATTTTTTCCTGGTTACACGAGTCTCTGTTTCACACTCAGACCTACCTACCGGTCAGCAAGCACATGTGGTCATGTACTCATATATACAAACTCAGTGTGTGCCAAGCTTAAGTACAGAGCATGTATAATTGGTTGTCTACATACTACACATCAGTTTTGTTATTATTTGCACGTGTGTGTTTTGGTTATATCTCCTTTGTACCTTCTTATACTTTCTCTGTCATTTTCCATTTTACTTTGCATTGCAAATGGCTTTCTCTGTACCTACTCTGTATTCTGTGTACTTCACTGTGCATCCAGAACCAAAAATTAAAAAAAATACAAATAAAAAAAAAAAAGGTCTGGGTCAGAAACCATGCTTAAATGACATGGAAAATAAATAGCATTTTCCATTTTCCAATTTATCCTTAAATAGTAAAGTGCTTAGCAGTTTCTCTGTTTCCAGGCTAAAAAAATTAAAAGTTTCACTGGATTTTACTGCAAATAAAAACAAAACAAAAAAAACAACTAAGTGATAAGAATGAAAACTTTGCCGTTTTCTGAAACAGGCAAAATGTATTTGACTAAGACAATCTTCTGGCGCTGAGACAACGTGTGCTCCGCTGCGGTGGGGAAGTTGGTGTGTGTCAGAGTCCATGATGGTAAACTGAGATGGAGAGTGACAGCTGTCAGAGGGGATCAGGCTTACCCTCCCTGCTACACAGGAAATCAAGGGAGAAGAGGAGTGCATGGTGACAGGCTGCCTCTGTTTCCTGCCTCATGGCCTTTCCCTTATAGAGAACTGAGACTCACCGGCACAGCTAACCACCGAAAACATATCACCGAGCAGTCATGGTACATTATTTCAATGAGGATTGAATGGGAGAGAAAATAGAAGGACTTTTTTCACTCCACTAGGGACATAAAGACTGCCTGTATATATACTGTATATGTGTGTGTGTGAGTACGTATGCTTGTCCCTATGCTCTCTCTCTTTCCAGCTCTGTTGCTCATTTTCTCCATTATATTTCCTGCTCCCTAAAAGCCTCATGTCTAAAATCACTTCTCCCCAGACTTATTCCCCTAAACACAGTGCAGCCATTTCCCTCACAAACAGCTCATTCCATATCCTGTGTTTAGACAATGGAATGAAATACAACCAGTTTGTTCACTCACGTGTATGTATCTATATGCGTGTGTGTGTGTGTGGGAACGTAGGGGGTCAAGGGGTGCTGATGGACAACACAGACTGGTGCTGGTCTGGGATTTAGATCAGTGCAGGCTTATCATTACTGAGGCCCTGCTGTGTTTCCGTGACCCCTCGCCCGTGAGTTCTGACCTATGACCCCCCCATGACTCCTGTCAGAGCCAGGCGGGGATGGACGGGAGTGAGTGGACAGGGTCCCCTGCAGTGAGACCAAGGCACAGGAGTCACACACAAACAAATATACACACATGCATGCCATTTGTTGTTTACTTTACCCCACACCTTTTGTTGCTTATTTACCCCATGGAAGGTGCAGAAGGATGGGCGGGGGAGGGAATGATCGAGAAGAAGATCCACAATAGCCGTGGAGGCCGAGTGTAGACAAGAAAAACCCGGCTGGAAGATTCACTGGAATGTCCACTCCCTATGTATCATCTTCTCATCTCAAACGGTGTCTGCCACGTTTCACCGTTAATCAGGTCAGATAAGCCGGGTCTTTACAGGCCAGGCTGATTTACATCGCTCTGCTGGCCGTCTGGACTGCATTCCCAGCAGAGATGGTGGGATAACACTCTCACATCTTCTGGGATAAGCTGGCCTAAAGGGGCCTCAACACACACACACAGTGGACTCTACTATACAGGAAATGTGTGTTTAGTACAGGTCCTCTGTGTCCCTCCCTTGCTCTCTCAAGAAAACACAACCGTTTTACACACATGGCCATTGTCTAAATGATAGATGAAGTCTGTCATGGCATAGACACAGGCTGCAGCGGAATAAATAAAACAAGCTTTTCTTGTTGCAAAGGATGACAACATAAACATAATAGCAAGACAAATCCTACATCCAATTACTGGTGATGTGAGAATGTTACAGTATATGAGAGTAATAATGATCCTCCATCAGGCCGGATCCTGCAAGACGTTTGTGGAGGAGATACAACTGGCTCCAGTTATGAGTTCACAGTCTGAAACACTATCTTTAACACTTGCACTATGCAGCAGAAACAGAAGAGAGAACTGTATCAAAGCAAATTCAAGCTACAGTGCAGTCAAGCAACACACATGTCACTAATAGAGTTAGGTAAAATGTTTATGATGTTATCAGGAGACAATATGTGGAGCAGTGCCGCTAACAGTCGGCTAGGAAAATTTCGAGCAGACGCTGAAAATGCCCAAGGTGTTTTCTAAAGACATGTGGGTGCAATAAAGCTCAAAGAAATATTTCTGAAAGTCCACATGATATGTTGCCCCAAATATTGTCGCTTGATAACATCACAAGCTTCATGCTTCCCTGCATTCTGGCTTTGAGGCAGAGTTCACAAATATCGATTGAACTGCTACACATCAAAAGAAAAACATATGTGAGATTTAATTTAGCGTGGAGTTTTCCTTCAGAGGGAGATGATATAAAGAAGATTTTTTTTGGGAGAATAAAAGATACTGTCACTTGGATTTATGTTTGGATGTGAGAAATGTTACTTTTTATCATCTTAAATATTTCAAAACTTTAAAAGCTATTAAATCATCTGAAGAAGCAATAGATTTCAATTTTGAAAAAATGCAATATGAAGAAAATAATTTTTTAAGAGTTTTATATATGTGTAAAAATGTTGAAAAATAGTTGAAGTAACAGTATTACACATTGCATCAGGCTTCGTAAGAGTACATTAGTGGCGGATCCCTTTTTTTTTTTTCTGTCAAATATCCCGTTTCCCTCTGTGCCAGCAGTTCTTGGGCAGACAGCTAGCTGCATGTTAGTCTAATCATTGCATCTCAGATATCAGGCTCATCTCTCATCATTTCATTGATTCAAAAGAAGAATCAATTGCAGATGTGGCAGAGTCCCCAGCTGACAGTATCTTCAAACTAGATCAACCACAACACATGTTATGATTTTAGCAAACTCTTCAAGTAATTCCAGGAAATGTGGGAAATGACTAAATTAAGTAAAAACTAGATAAGGCCTGAACAACATCTAGAATAACACTGTCTTCAGCATTATACACTGAGCTACAGTATGTTAGCTTCTGCAGCTATTGAGCTAACAGGAGAAGTAATTTCAGATGCCGTGTGCCCCCAGATGAACTGCAGCTTTGTGCCTGCCAACTTGTGGCTTAAAGGATAAGGCTGGCATTATTACATCATTTATCACTGTCAACAAATCATATAAAAACAACAACAATATATTAGTCTGTTTTGCAATACTTTCTGATTTTCCTGCCATGTCTGCAGCACCGTAAAGCCCATTTGTTCCAAGTGGAGACCATAATCTTTCACAACACATTACAAATGTAGGCTGTGTTTTCATTTTTATTTAAGCAACTTTCTTTTATTTTTATTTTATAACTTTTTTTTTTAACAATTTGGCACTGTCATTTTTACTGAAACAGAAGCAAACAATGCATTTGTGGGATACTATTTTTGGGAATTAATAGACTTTTACCTTAACAAGAATTTATGGTGCCTTGATACTGTATATGGGATTCATGCAAAATAAACTACAGTGCCCAGGTTCGTTGTAATGAAGGAACATGTCACCCAGTGTGACAGTGTCACTCATTTGTTTGTGTTTTTAATAGTTCTTTATGGAAGAAATTCCCTGCCAAACTGTTGGAGGGAGCACAAACCACATTTTGAGTGCTACTCAGTTTGCAACTCAGCATTTCAGAGTGTGTATTGTAAGCATGGAATCACATTTGAGATTATAGTCCCAACTATGTGCTGCGCTCATTTCAGAGTTTGTGCCCTCAGATTTCTCCACTGGGGTGTGTCTGAAAGTCTGTCAGCGCCAAAAGTTCTGAAAGCACACAAAACAAGTTCCAAGCGCTCTTCAGTTTGCAAATCAGAATTTGAGAGCACGCAGACATGGATTTGTAAGAAACAGATTTGAGAGAGAAGGAGGACAGAACAGTGTAACAATGTGACAATACAAATCCATGCCTACGCGCTCTCAAATTATGATTTGCAAACTGAAGAGCGCTTGGAATATGTTTTTTGCGCTTTCAGAACTTTTGGCACAGACAGACTTTCACACAAACCCCAGTGGAGAAATCTGAGAGCGCAGACTGAGAAACAAGTGCACGCATGACCAAGATTACGCTCTCAAATCTGATTCTGGGCCTACAAATAGGTGCCTGTGCGCTCTCAAATGTTGACTTGCAAACTGAGTAGTGCTCAAAATATGGCTGTCAAACATTTTGGTGGAGATTTATTTCCATACTTTTTCCACTTTCAGTCTATAATATTTTAACAACAACAAAATATCAGTGGCCTTTCTTGAAGGCAGCAGAGGAATCTACAACCCATCAGGGATGTCAGAGAGGTTTTGCTTTTACTAGAGACTTTAAACATTTTCAACTATATTTTAAAAACACAGTTAAACTAAATGCTGATCAACTCCTCTCTTCATGCTGAAAGATGATGCCTCTCCTCCCGTGTTTTATACCACCATTTTGGAGAAGAGCAAAGTACGCTGAGAGAACAGTGACTTGCTGAGACACAAACAGATGGTCCACCACTATGTCACGCCCATCTGCCACTAATGAAGTGAAGAGTAAAACAACATGTTTTGTTTCTGTTTGAAGTCTTGTTTGTGAGTTTGAAGGAGAGGATTTTGATGATGCCAAGCCTCTTCTCATGCTGGAAAGATCCCTGAGAAGGTTTTACAGTAATTTGGAGTAAACTGTTACATTATTCTTATTTTATCCTGTAACTACGCCATTTTACATTCTATTATTTGTTTCAGGTGTGGGCTGTAAATGTCAGCAATATACTGAGAGACACTGAGTTTGAAGCCCGGGTGCTCCTCAGCTCCCCAAAGGCCTTACCTCTTAATTTTCAGTGAGTCACATTTGACATACATTCATTAAATTAAACTACTGGGATTTCTCTGTGATATGCTGAATGGCTTTAAGCTTCATTTAATGACATCCTGAAGTGTTCAGCATAATGCTCTCACCACTGGGGACCATTGAGCCACCTTCACCTGCTCTGTAAGGGATGACATGGCCCTGTCTATCCTAACAGAGGTCAGACAGATGTGCCCCTATGATCTACTGGTGAACAGGATCAAGAGCTTCACACCAGTAGTGCTGAGTAAAATTGCTGATGTTGCAGTGGGACAGATTTGAAATGTTACAGCCCCAGAGTGTGGGATTACTTCAACGTGGCGGTAACTGAGGTGCACCTGACACTCAGTACAAAGACAAGCTCTGATGTGGAGCCACCAGCTTTTTTCGACATTGCATCCGTTACTGAAACTCAGGTCAGAGAGGATGGTAATAAAAAACTCAGACCCAAACACAGAACCAGATTCTGCTGTTCTCTGGCTCTTCCAACCCCTCTGGCACATCCTGTAGGCATTCC
>NW_018127907.1:65463-83002 GCF_001952655.1 Monopterus albus | reverse complement strand
AGATACAAACTCTGCAGCAGCACCCCCTCCACCAGCATTTCGGACACACTACACTGAAACAGCTTGCATTGCTGATATCCAGGACAGGGAGGATAAAAATGAATCCCAGCAGAGTACCAGACAGTGCAGCATTTTTTTTAATTGTTTTTATTTATTTTACAATTTAATTTTATATTATTTTATTATTTATAACAAGACATATTCAGAACCTTTAGTCCAATAAATACTACAAAGCAAAATTACTCATAAAGATGCAACATTGAAAATTAGGTACAAATACATGAGTATTATTGTAAAAATGTTTTCCTTTTTAGGTCTTTAATTTCCTAATCATTTTGCAGAAATTATTAATTATAGGGAAAAATTATTTTCCATGAAAGAAAAGCAATATTTAAATCAAAACAAATAATTGTCCATTATCATTGAACAGTTGAACTGTAGGTATCAATAGTCTGACATGTTAATAATGAGTAATCTGTTGTTTGTTAATAATTCATAAGATAAATTTGCCCATAATAAAACCATTTTAACTACTGACATGATCTATGTTCACCAGAAAATCTGAGTAAATTGGGAATTTAAAAAACAGATGAAGTAAACAAGACACTTGAGTTACAAATTAAATAGGACAAACTAATGACTGTTTAAAATTACACAGCTTTAGTTATACTCCTGTCAGTTGCTAGATCACAATTGGCCAGACAAAATCCAATCCTGGTTTTATGTAAGACAAATTGCATATGTTATGACAGGAGTGGCTGTGCACTGTAGGTACTGGAAATACCGGCTCCGCTGGTGGCCCACAGATGCACAAATACTGCCACTAACTTGATCAGTCCAGGAAGTCTTTCAACGTTTACTGCCACCAGTTAATTTGTAGCTACTGGACCCATGCTGAAAAATCCAATTTTCTTTCACGTGCAAAATGCAGCTACCTCTGGAGTGGTTATGGTTAGGGCTGTCATTACCCAATCTGTACTGCCTACCAAATTTGTTTTACACATGCACAAAGAAGCATTTTCAGCAGTGTGGTATCACCTTACTCAATCATCTTGCCCTAACCTTAACCAACCTGGAGGCAGATGCATTTTGAGAATGCCTAAAATGAACTGGGCTTCCTGGACAAATTGGGAAGCGACAGGGGCAAGAAAACTGGATGAGGCAATATGATGGTGCTGTAAATTGCTTCTTTGTGCAGGCATAAAACAATAGACAGAAGGTAGTACAGAATCTATACTCGGAGCAGAGCTGTCATCACTAGTGATATGGAATGCCACTTATTTCCTTTCCAATCCAATGCCAAGTAAAATTCAGGCTGGTATTGGTGATACCTACACCAATACTAATATTTTGTGCAACAAAATGAGGGAAAAGTGATGAGTTCAGACAAAAGAGACTGATGGAGGAGAGGAGATAGGCTATAAGGTGTATCTAGCCTATAAGGGCTTGTTGCTTTTATTAAAGTGCCCATGGTGTGCTTTTCTGTGTTTTCTGACTTATCTACAATGTTAAAATGAGGTGTACCTTTGTTGTTGTACTTATATGAAGCAACTCGATTTATACAAGTCTTGTAAACTCTCACTGGCCAGAAATTTTTCCAACTATGTAAAGTCTTGTGCAATAGTTATTCTCCTGGCTGTGCGCGTTCATGTGAGCTTGCCTGACATCGTTGTTTTATTGTACCTGGTTTAGCTAATGTGAATGGAGCAGCTTGAAACCTACAAGCAGCCAGCCATTGAAGCACCCTGGGGCGGTGAATGATCAGCTCATCAACGCAGGATTCCTCCAGAACACAGTACCTGTTTGTTTTGACTGCTTGAGACCAATGTGTCTATCGAATATGATGTGTTGTGGGCTGGTGAGTGGATTCTAACGATCCGTGATGTTATTGTTGGTGCAACACTATCTCTTCGCCTGTAATGCAAGGGATGTGTAGGGGAAGACGCAGCGACCACCGGTTTACAGACCTTGGAGCTACTTGAAAGGGAGTGATGTTTCCACTGCTCAGTGGGACTTGACAGTAAGTTTAAAAAAAACACAGATGTTACATGTCCATTAATGTGTTGTTTCTGTAGAGAAAACTGTTGTAAGGCTTGTAGAAGTTACTATGTCTGGATTATGCCAGTTAAAATATGGGGTTTCTTGATTACCCACTTTGTTTGAGTGTCACAAATCTCTTCTCATAGGTACATATACCGTTGTTTACCTATCTAAGGAGGAGAAATTCAAATCAGTTAATACTGTTGTGGTTCATGCTGTCCAACTCCATATTCTGGCTCGAACATGGCAGGAAGGATTTGAAGTATTGTCACTGGGGAAAACGTAGCTTATTTGTCAAAGTTTTTTATGTGTTGTTGTAGCTTCCTGACCAGCAACAGGAGTTGTGTGCGTTCATGAATTATCCTCTCATATTTAGGAGGAGGCTTTCCTTGTGATATCGGGTTTTAGAGCTCTGAAGTAAATACAGACTATTATGGGTGTAAAGCTAATCTAGGTATCCAAGAAATATGCATTTACCCCAAATTAGCCTACTTATTTTAAATAGCCACCTTTTAACATGGGAATCGATCATAGAACAGGAAACATTGGGATCGGAAGTAACGATATTTTAAGGATTGACCCGCACATTACTAGTCATCATTTCTGTGCTGATTTTGCTGGAAGCATGTTTAATTAGAGGAATGTGTTTCCTGGATGTTGTTAGCGCAGCTACAGCAGTGCTCTGTGCTGTCTGACACTCCTCTCCCAGCCTGCGTTAACCAAGCCTGAGACATCAGCTACACCGGGCAGCCGCCAGACAACTGCTCAGCAGAAACTTCATGCCAAACTTCAACAGTGACCACAGAAAGCTGCGCTGCCACAGGTGCACTCATTTTATAATACATGTGTAACTCCAGCTCATTAAGCAGCAAGGGAAACCAGGTACTACAGCAAAGCACAGCACATTTTCGGACAATCAGCCCCGCATGCCTGTCAATATGTTGATATATTTTTTGTTGATTTAATTATTAACAACAATTAATCAACAATCAGTTAATTACTGACATCCCTAGTGCATTGGGTAAAAGACTTTCCGAGTTATACTTGCACTTAAATGGAAGCAGACCCTGTCTCTATACAAGTATAAGTCGAACCAAATTACATGGTTCTTTTCAGAAAGCTACTATGAAATTATAAGAAACTGTTCATAAATGACAGACTCATTAGATGAAGGATTACCTCATTTTATGACATTACATCACAGCATTATTATTATTATTGCCGGTGTATTAACACGAAACCAGCATTTAAATGCTGAAGCTGGTTGATGTGTAACTAATGCTAGCTACAGTACAGTTATAAGTGTAGTAGTTTTCTGTGGGAAGTAGCAGATAATAATATAAATATAAAGCATCAAATAGAAATGAGAGTGGAACTGTTTTCCATAAACACATGCTCCAAATTTAAAAAGCATTGAGGATTCAGGCAAAGTTGCCAGTTTCAGTCCCTTAATAACAGGGAAAACTTCCACCATAAACATTTAATGCCGCTGTGCCATAAGAGAGGCACGGTGGTATTAAAACAGTTTTACTAGGAAACTCCCAGGCGTGACTGTGTGTAACTGAGTGTGAAGCAGAGATTGTTACTCTTATTGTTCAGCCAAGCTTTTCTGCTTAAATGAAGATTAAAATATAAACAAGTAATCATCTTTTATGGCAGACTTACAGGTGATGTAGTAGTTGGCGTTCCTCTTGAACTCCAGGCCCATGTAGTTTGGGCTGAACTCCTGGAATTTGATGGTGAATTTGATGTCCTTCTCGGGCTTGTTACAGTTAACCAGGATATTGGGATCAAGGACCGTACTGCAGCTTTCTGCATGCTCCCTCTTCACCAGGTACAGCTTGTAATACTCATAGTCTCTGCCCTGGTCTGCTTTGGGACAGATTATATCCAGCTTGTCCCCAATGTCTGGATAGATCACCAGGCCCTTTCCAGGCAGAAACCTGGGGCACAAGAAAAAAGAAGAATTGTTACTAACAAATAATAAAGGAAGTCTGGAAAAGCCGCCACATAATTCAACAACAGTTTACACAGTCTTAATACTTTGAGCTAAAGGAGTTATGGGTTTAGATTTGTCTGGCATGGGCTTTTAGGCAGAGTACAGTTAATTTGGACCCACAAAACACTACATGTAGCAGCTTGAGGTTGTTCGCTGTTAATCGACACAGCATTTCACACAAATCCTGTAAAGTTCCTCCTCATACTTGGATCTAAATCAAAGCATATCAATAGTCTGCAAAGAAGAAAACAAGATGGCCAAACACAAAATGGCTGCGGCAGAAATGGCTACAGATAGAATTACATCTTTTTTAAAAAGCCACAGATTCTTTTTCATACTTTTAAAATTACACATGAAATCGGTGCTTCAACATAATATCTGTGCTGCTTCTGCTTGAGAGGTCCAAGTTTCACAAAGAAAACAGAGCAGGGGTCAGACAGGGAGGATGAGACTTCCTGGTTCATCTTCCCTCTGCCATGATCATCTAGTAGAGGATTAAGATAATCCTTCTGCCTTACTGTAACTCTCCTCCTCACTCTTTGCTGCCATCTCAGTCAGATCAGCTCTTGTTCTCTTTTATTCACTAAAAGTGAGAAACAAGAGGAGACCCGGTATGTGTGTGTAAATGTGTGTGAAGACTGGGGGCAGGGGTACCCTGAGTACTTGCAGTGTGTTTGGGCAGTGGTTTGTATGTTTATGCACATCTGCATGTGTGTGCTAGCTGGTCAGCAAAGTGGGCTGAGGTTGCAGACTGATGGGGGGGTAGATGAGCTGAATCATTGTTCTGGACTTGTTTGAGGCTTAAAATGTCAACATGGCTGAGCTCTGCTGTCCCAGTTAGTCAAGCATTAACCCAGACAGCCGGACTGACCACGGGTGTGTGTGTGTATATGCATGTGTTTGTGTGTATGTTGTGGTCGCAGTAAGTGAGAGCAGCACCAAAGCTATCTGCTAGATCTGCCCATGCCAGCGGATTTAAGCAAGATTTAGTAGTGCGCGATGCATTTGTTGTTTTTTCTGATCCCTCACATTTTAACAAGACATCAGGGGCTGGGCCCCTCTCTGTCTCTGCTTTCTTTTTCTCTCAGAGTGCAATCTCACCTTATCTACAGAGCCTCATTTCATCATCACACACATCATTTCACCACTAAATAACCAACTCCTCAGACAGTCTTGGAGAAAGGAGGCCTGTGATGCCTCCTGAAAGAGACTGATAGAGGAGTGTGTGAGTGTAGAGGGGCTTATGATCGCTGTCATTCCTCCTCTGATGATAAACACTGGCAAACAGCCAGCCATGGTAAGAAATAAAGATTTAAAGAGTCCCACTGTGTGAAGATATACCCCCCATGAAAATGAACATGATTGGATTAAGGCCTTTTCAACATTCATAGACATTCTTCTTGGACAAGGGGCACTACCAAATAAAATGTTTAGTTCAAAAAGAGACACAACATGAATACTGCAATCTAGTCAGAGCCCTGTCCATCAGACCCCACCTTTTGGCTGAGTATCATGTCATGAAAGCATGTGCGGATAGGAGCTCTCGTGTGAGGATTGGAAGTGGGTGAGACATTATTTCCCCACTATTGTCAGATGCTCATGCGGGTGAGGGGAGGGGCTACACTGATTCAAGAGCTGATAAGAGAGAGAACATGGGGTATCCTTTGTCCTATACCTCTCTCAACAATTTGCTGTTTTCAGCAGCAAAACAACATGTGCTCATATGTTTGTGTGTGTGTATAAATGTACATATGTTTTCATGTACATGTGTGTGTGTGTGTGCATGCAAGCCATGCCTGGGTACACGTGCATGTGTCTATGAAGACACAGACACAATCGGTCTCTAATTGGATCTACAAGATGCATCAGTGAGGCATAAACAAGTTTCCATGGCAACATTAGGCTTAGTTTCTGACCACCCCTTCTCCGCCCCAACTTCTCTCTGTTCCTCCCTCTATCGCCCCAATCTCAGCCCCCTCCAGTTCTATTCCCCAATCTCATTCCCCCTCGCTTTATCCTTCCCTCTTATTCACCTCATTCCCTCATTTCGCTTTCTCTCATCCCCCCTCTCCGTCGCCTCCCTCACTCCCCCCTCTCTCTCTACACCCAGTCACACACACAAAAACACCTTCAGAAAAACAAGTGTGAACCCAGCAGAAAAGAGAAAGACCAGACAAACATCACAATTAGACCTTGATTTGTCTCACTCAACAAGCAAGTGTTTTTTATTTTCTGTATCTTTGTAGGGGAACTGTTGTTCAGTCTCAAACGTGTTAAAAATACTTAACTCTGACTCACAAAAAACAAAACAAAAAATAAAATATAATGAGCTTCCCACCCCACTTTTCAGTTTTACAACCATTTATTCCATTATCAAAGCGAGCCGCAACAATTTAGATGAATAATTAAGATTTCCAAAATCTTAATATCTTAATATCCCTGAAGGATTTAATCACAAGCCGGCCCCTGTCATTGATTCAATTTTCCGAGCAGGCCTCCTAGTTGGCGGTTAGATAGCTATCCTAAGTGAATTCTTTGCTTCTGTTTCCCAGCCTTTGTTAACTGTCTGCTATAATGAGGCTCTGGCTGCTGTGGAGGTCTGGAAGCGCTATCGCAGATGGGAAAGAAGCAACATAAAAGAAATAGGGCAGCAATTAGTGTTTAGCCCAGTTTAAAAGCTCTCCACTTGGCAAGCTGCAGCCCAGCTCCAGTCCAGGATGTGAAACTAAACTGGTGGGCTGGGACTTTGTCTCTCTGTTGGCTTAATCAGCGCCACTCCGGTGCTACACACAGCAACGCAACGGAGAGGAGGAGACGAGTGACTGAAGATTATTGTACTTTTGAGGAGGTCGAAAGGGAAAAAGGGGGGAAAGGGCGGTTGAATTGCATCTTTCATTCATGTTGTCTGGAGACTTTATAAGACCTGTTGATGTGAGAAGTCTGAGTGCACAGAGGAAGAGCCGTGCAGATACAAACGATGTTTCTGGGAAATGACCCCGAACATGAGAGAGCCTTTATTCCCCTCATGTCAAACGAGGTGGATCTGCCTGAACCAAACAAAACAAAGAGAATCATTTTCAAAACAACCAAATGAGGTTGGTTTTGTTTCATCTGGATGGCTCCACAGCAGGCTCAACCCTGTAAAGAGCTTATACAAACAGGCCTACGCTACAGCACAGCGGAGAGAGAACAGAAAACAACGAAGCAGAGGAGAAAAGAGGAGAGAGGAGAACCCCCTCCTCTTTCTTTTTACATTCCAATGGTGAATATGAGCACATGATCTCACATATGCTACTCCCCCCAACCACCACCACAACCTCCCCTTACACACACATGCACGGATGTGAGAGCACACAAAAGCACTGTGGGGTGCATCCTGGACATTCCCAGTTCAACTTCCCAGCCACCCCTATTCAAGCACCCTGCCCTCACCGACTTTCATATAAAACACCGCCTACATAAGGCCCACTCAAAGCCCCATACTGAGCCTCAAATCAGCCCTTCCCCCTTCCCATGTTCTCCACCCACGTCCAGTCAACTCAGGCCTCTGCCCCGGGCACTGCACTGGCAGGCTGCCTCGACCGCTGAATGAATGGACCCGAGGCACAGGAACTGTGAGAGAAAGAGGCAGAGACGGCTCATATTAACAGAATGGCATCAAATTGATTTGTTCCTCCCGAGCAGCAACGTGAACATGCCATACATATCAATTAAAATCAATTATTCTTTGCTACATATACAGGCCAATCCATCTCTACCAGGGGAACATGCAAACAACCAGGATGCAGATAGTACCTCTTTTTCTTGTCTTGTTTCTGCAGCCGAACTGTTTATCTTTCTTTCATTCTCTCATGCTCTGTAAAATGCACAAGCACCTGAGTAAAAACAAACACACATACACACACTGCACACACAATCATCGCCACAACAGGTACTCTATTCCCCTTGCTATCAGCGTGGTAATTATCACGCCAGGAAAAGTGTTCCCTCACCAATTATCTTTTCTCTTCTACATTATCCACAAAATCAGTGTGGCTGCATCCCCGCTGTTATTGCAGATGACACTTTCCATACGGCAGCCATATTTACAGCTGTTTTAATCAATATTCCATAGAGTTACAGAGTTCAGACAGATTTTATGTCTCCTCGTGTAACATTATAGTAATTAAATGACATCGCGAGGTCACACTTAAGTCTGTTAAGAACACAAAATGATGTTATGCAAATAGTAGATGAGCTCCTGTGCACTGTGTAATATACATAGCAGTGAGGCTTTAAAGCTTCTCTTGCCCAAGGCAGTCTTCGTTTTGTGTAATCATAGGCTGCAAACACATCCTGTTCTCATTCAAGTCAATCAATATTAAACAATTGTCTGCTAGCAGGAGCTGTTTCTGCCTTAAATCTCTTTCAGATCCATCAAGATAGAGCCACAAGCTCATTCAGCCTCACAATGGAAACATTCAAACAGCGGCTTCTGAAATGGCGTCGCTACTGATGTGTGGTTAAGATCCAGTGAGTGCTGTTGACACAGTACTTTCATATTTGGAAGAAAGGCGCATATCATCAAACTGTCAGTATGTTTGTGCTGAGTCTGAAAAATTCCTGATGTTGTCAAGCCACGTGAACTGTCTAAGAACTGCGCAAGCCCAGCAAACTGAGCAGTCCCTCTCTAGCATTTGAAGCAACACCGTGGGAAGGTGAGCTGGTCATAGGCCTGCGCCTGCAGCCGGCTGGTCAACCCGAGTGCTTGTATACATAATTAGCTGGCTTCACTCAGGATGTGCAGGGGCAGATGTTCTTAGGAAGGCCCAACTATAAACACATGCACATAAACACACGCCCCACAGTGTATACACACACCGATTTCCTCACGTCAAACATGGTAAACAAGTCGCTTCAATGCTAGCGCAGGCCACACACACACACACACACACACACACAGACACACGAACAAACACAAGGATCCTGAAATTAAGCAAAACAAGGCCCATCTGGCTCCAGAATTGTTTAGCAAAGCAGGAAGGATTTGACCCTTATTATAGAAAAGCAGGACAAACCCGCCAACGGGTAGTGGTATTGGATAAACTATAAACTCAGTCCAAGTTTCATTTAAACTCTAGTAGGCCAGACTTGGCAACAGTGACTTGCTGAAAAGCAGAAAGCTTGGTATTTTCCCTCCGGGCTGTCCCCATTAGAGGGACATAAATGAAGATGTCAGAGGCAAAAAAGACAGACGGAATATCCTGAATTCCACCCCGCAGAGAACCGCTTTTGTACGTGTGAACACAGACACCCTGTCTCTCTCACAGACACAGACTCACTAGCTTCAGTTAGTTCAGTCAACAGAGCAGAGCAAATCAGATTCAGCGTGACTCATAACAGTTGCACACAGGCGAGCTATAACACACACATGCACTAGCACAGCTGACACACACGTCTCACGTTCACCAAACAGGCTCAGTATGCTTGCCTTCGATCACTGTCACATGAGGGACTAGTATCACACCATCAGCGGCCGTAATGCGATAACAAGATGATGCCCAGATGGCCTCGCCACAAGGAGGACAGAAGTGGACGTTGTTACAAGACAAACAGGCTGAAGAGGACTGTTGAGCAAGAGGAGTGTCAAACGTCATTAAGGAGGAGAAAGAGCAGAATCTGTTTCTTCTTATGGCCCCCATGGTTTTTGTCACTGCTGAGCCCATCCCTCTCTAAGAGCAGGGGAGTTAAGCAAGCATGGGTGTATGCCGTTGTGATTGAGAGTCATCCACGCTATCACTGACAGCGAGAGAGGGCCCAGACTGTGGCTCTCTGCGTTTCCACTTATTCATCCCGGAGCTCAGGCGCTGAGCTCTTCCAGCTGGAGGGCTGGGGGGAGCGAGATGAGGAGAGGAAAGGAGAGGAGATTTGGCTTGGCTAGATGAGGGAGCTTGGGTCAGTTTCAGCCTGAGTTTAGCCCACATTCTGGGGCTGCTCTGTGACCCAAACACACAGAAGCCTCTTTCCTCCTCCCCTTGTTCCTTCCTTGGCCAAGACACAACACACATTCATACACACAGGAACACACACAAACATGCACACGCACACACACACACACACACACACACACACACAGCCAGCTGCCTCCCATCACTGAGGAGCAGCCACAGATGGGCTCTGCATGCTCCTTAAAGATCTCTCCACAGGCCTAGTCTCCAGTCACTGCCAAACCTGCCTGGCCTGTACCCACTGTATGTGTGACTCTGCGCAGATATACGTGTGTCCATACATGTCTGAGTGTGTGAGGGTGTGTGTAGTGTGCCAGACGCTCCAAATGTGCCAGAGTTGGGATGTGTGTGTGTGTGGCGGGGTGGGGTGGGCCGGTCATTCACAGTGAGAGGAATCCCTAAGGACCTAGAGCTGCAGAGTAGAGAGTCAAGAGCTGGACCAGGATGCAAGGTTGTAATCAGTGCAGAGCAGAGCAGGAGCGGAAAGAAAGCAGGAGAACCTCCCAGTAGAACAATAGCATCTCTCACACTCACTCATTTGTGTTTCACTCTCACTTGGGGGAGCAAAGAAAAAGCTAGAGAGAAAAAGAATCATAAGCATTATCAAACCCACGCAGCTTGCCTGGGGTTTAACAGGCGGCCATCTTCTGCTCTCTATCTCCAACCCCATCGATAAGCCCTTAGAAAGCGTCTCTCAGGGGGAAAAGCTGCCCTTTAATGTTGCTGCTCAATCAGCACATGCACAAACAGGCATGCACACACACAGCTACATGTTTTGCACTAGTTTTTTTAATTCAGTTTGGCTTTGACAGAGCCAGTCATGGTTAAATTCAGCTTTTAACAATGGTCCTTCTATCTCAGCATGGTTAAAAATCACTCGAGGGACTGCAGTTTTACACTGAAAAATGAAGCAAAGCAAAAGGCTCATTGATGAAAGCAGGCAACAGTTTGTAGCTGAAGTTAGCAAATTTTTCTAACTGGTGCTAGGAATGAGTGAGCTCGGTGACACACCAAGAGGAGGAGGAGGAGGCTAAGTTGCCTCGATCAGCGGTATTTTGGCATCATCGCATCTGGGAATCGGTGACTGATCAGTCATAAGACATCTCCCAGACGAACCTGACACCCATGACTAATGAGGTGTTTTTTTTCTTGAAGGACTGGTTTGATGTTGTGGGAAATATGTCTATTTGCTTTCGTCTTAAGAGTTAGGTGAGAAAACTGGCACCACACTCATATCTGTATGGTACGAAAGGAGCTGGAGGCAGCAGCTGGCGAGTTTAGCTTAGCATAAAGACTGGAAGCAGGGCAAAACAGCAAGTCTGGCTCCATACTGTGTTTTACAGAAAGTTATAATTTACTGATCATTGCAAGGATATTTACTTTTTACCTTCCCCCAATCTTCCATAGATCAGGTTGAACTGCTTCCTATTTGATTTTATAGGAACACTTTATGATTAAAAGGGAGATGAATCAATATTTTATGGGTCTGTATGTTGTTACCAGGTGTTAATATGACACAGTGACAGTAAATCTGGCATACTGGCGACAAACCAAAGCCTTCCTGAAAGAACAAAGGGAAGACAGGGTGCAAAGAAAGCAAATCAATCAGTTTCTGCCAGAACACGTCTGGCTTTGACAGCACGGTTCTAAACGTAAAAAAGTAAAAAATAGCACGCATCAAAGTTCAAAATACTTTCATTGTTCATCTGTCAGTGTGAAAGACAATTCCAAGTAACAAGGAGGGAAAATACTAACACGGTGTTTATCTTGCGTCCCCTACCCTCCTGACTCACTCTTTTTTTAACATATTCCTGCTATTGTGAGGAGATGGATAGTAGAGGAGTCCGGTAGGTGATACGTGTCTGGTACAAGTACAGTGTCGGCAATGGCAATAATTCAGTTACCAACAAACAGTGTCAGTTTTTTTTTTTTGTTTTTTTTTTGTGGCATTTCAATTGTTAGTGGTTAGTGGGTTTTCTTCTGCATTGTTCTTGAAACTGCTTCCCTGGGAAACTGGGAAAGTCAAACAGCTGACGAGATGTCACCTCATGAACTCTCTCCTCAGTTTCACACACTCACAAACGGCCATGTCGGCGATCTGACACACACTCTCCCTTCTCAACCATTCTCTTTTTCTCTGTACACACATAAACACACAATTCTAAGGATCTCTCATCAACTGCTTGTCAAGCTCAATGGCACACAGCACTGTCCAAACAAGCTGTGGGCTGCTGCTTCTCACATGCACTGACTGTTGCCTTTCAAGACCAGCGACTCTTGATCATATCATGTCAGACATGTGAGCCTCATGATGCTTGCTGGCCTTCTATCCGTTCACAAGTCACAGTATAAGCTTGCAGTAAATCTAAGGGATTTCCGTAAGAGTGTGAACACACGCCTCCTAACTTAGTTTTTCATTTACCTTGCGGCAATGAGAGCTTAACAGAAGATGTGTGTTGCAACAGAACTTAGCTGTAACAGTCATTTCCCGGTAGCAATACCTGTTCGCCGTGCATGCCCAAACCTGGGCCTCACAAATGCCTGTTGTGACTGGTCACACAGTGCTATATGGGGAGCATGTATGACCCGAGGAACGATCCTATGTTCGGACAAGAACTTATGCATGCATGAGCGCACACACACACACACACATACATTCTTGCATGTGCATGTACATTATATATACACCCACATTCTTTAAAAGCCAACAGTGGCGAAACAAGAGAAGATAGGCCTCTCGGTGTGCAGCTGACAGAGGGAATTACACGGTGAGCTAAAACACCCGCTTCCCATCTCACACAATAGCACTCGATGGCTTTCAGATGGATTTCACCGAATCTTGTACAAACAGTGAGTCAATATCAGGGTAATGGCTAATCATTGTGGAAGAACAATTCACAAGTGATTTGCAGGGAAAATGTATGTTTAGGGCACTTTGTGCCGCAGTCTGTCACCCAGCCATGACACGGGTGTGCTGCCAACAGGTTCCATTTGCAAGGCTTGACAACAGAACTGTGCACATATATCTGAATATTCCTAAACCCTTATTATGTGCAGTGACTTGATATTTTTCATCACAGACAGGTCTAAGAGGGAAAAAAAGAAATTCCACTAATGAAAATCTGATTATTCTGTCTCTAATGATTCAGGAAGCCATGAAATCAGTGACAAATTTGTGTTATGAGTGAAAGTACAAGACATTTTAATCCTTCAGCACTTTGCTTCTGATATTTATGCCTGTCGCCAGGGCTTTCATTATCATAAAGCATGTTTAATATTTCTCAGCTGTGTGAGAAGACTGCCACACTACAGATGATTGAGTGCACTAGATTTAGTGGCTCTTTCTGTCTTTCCTTCTCTTTCTCCAGTTGTGGCCATGTACTTCAAGACCTATACACATGACTGAGAGAGAGGGCAACAGAGAGAAGAAGAAGAGAGGGAAGGGTGAGGAGGCACTGTGCAAGCGCTGAGGACATGGTGCCAACCAGAGAGGCCCACCGTGCCTTAGTCCCATCTCTCCAGCTGAGGGCTTTGATTCGCCTGATTGTCTCCAATATTGAGAGACACACAATAAACACAACACTTGGCGGCCATTTGCAATTCTAATCAGCCCCCTCTCAAATGGCCTGGACAACCCAGCTACAGTCCTCTGGGATATCACTCATCTGACTGCAAAATAATGACACAATCATCACCATGGCTACGCTCCTATTGCATCCCATGAGCGGCAGTAGGGAGAGGATATTAATACACAGGAGTGCTCGGAGGACAAAATGAATTAGCCAGGAGATTAGCTGGATACCAGGTTAATGAATGTGCCATGCAGGCAACTTCTCCCGTCTGGCAATTGGGGAGCGTTCACATACACCCCCCTCACCCGAAAACCACAGTCAGCAAGTAGGCAAGCTAGCAGGTCCACACCTGCTTCTGCGGGGCATGCTGCAACAGGATTTCAATAAACCATATTCTTTCACCATGAAAACTCAGTGTGTAAACTTGGGTTGATTGTTTCTGGATAAGGGAGCAAGCTGCAAACTGCAGCGCTATCTGACTTTAACATGTAATAAACAAGCTTGCGGTCTGATATGATGGTTATCTATCATCATAAAACTGTTGAACTTAGGTATGCAGTTTGTTTGCGGATGTTAAGAATCATAAATCAATGCAATTTAAGAAGTTTCAGATAAGATAAAAGATCAGGGAGTCTTTGTTTTTAACAAACTGTCCCAAAATCATACATCTGTGACTTATAAAAGCCCATCTGTTGGCTTTTCCGATGCTGTTTTCATTGACTTGACAACATGATGGTAATAGATCCTTGCAGATAAATGAGAGCAAAGTGACATGCAATCATCCACATTTTAGTAGCCTTGATATATTTGCTTTAACAGTCACCCGGAAGATGAGAAACTCAAATTTATTTCAGCAAAATAACAGGCACATCTTATGAAGCTGGTTATTTGACTTGCAAATCAATCAGATGATTCATAACGCCACCCGTGCTCGCCTGCCCTCGTTTTCCAGCGAGCATGAGATCACGCTGCACGCGTACGTCCAATTGTGTATGTGACGACGCTTGCACGGGCATGTGAATGACAGCCTGTCAGTGAAAGAGATGTCATTACCTGGTTGATGTCTGTGTGAGCTGTGACCGGGGGCAGGTCACATCACTAGTAGTGAGCTGACATTCTGCAGACAGGAAACATTACTTTCCGATTTCCCTCTGGAGGGGAAACACTCTTGTCACAATCTGCAATGCCACTGATCAACCTCATTTAGAGGTTATTCCAATATGCACAATAGAAAAACGCGTGTGCAGAGCCCTCACAGCAATAGCATGGGAGATGGTTATCTCAAAATAGGTTTTTACAGGAGCTGTTTCTTTAAAACAAACACCAAGGGGGATTTTTTTTTTTTACTTTGTTCGCAAGGCCTTGAGGAGAGGAGTTTTACTAAACCTCTCCCCTCCCTGTCCTTAGCCTTTGACTTTTTCTGTGTAACAACAATACAGGGGTTTTAGTTCAGTGTCCTGAAGTCGATCTGTTAGGACGCTGATAAGAGAAGCTGATGGATAGGTTTAATCAGCCAAGCCCAGGGATCAAGAGCACAGGAGAGATCAATCAAATGCTGTGTGGTTTATAAAAGAACCAGCCTTTATCGGTGTCACTGGGGTCTCTGCCTGCTCTTTTTTCCCTGAGTAAAGAAACCAATGTTAGCAATATGAACTAAACACAAAAGTATCTTGGGTAACTGTGTTGAGAAATGTTTTAATTCATGCAACTAAAAAGATTAAGCCAAATAAAGTGGAAAATGTGCAGTAGAAATGAAAAAGGCACATCTGTAATAACTATATCAAAACGATTATACTCCTCTGGCAACTCTCTGGCAAAGCATAAAGCCAAATGTCTCTAGTCTCCAACATATTAAATACCTCCACACATAAATTGAAATAAAAGTCCAACTAAACCCCTTCTGAAACATTAAAATGTTCCTGAAACTAAACCCCAAATTTGAAATCAAAAAGCAACACAACAAAAAGACAAAAAAAAAAAAAAGCTGAAAACTATCTCCACCAAACAAACAATAGATCTCCACATATGAAAGCAGCAGGCGCTGTAACTAGGACGCGCTGCTTTTAATACACAGCTGCCTTCCGTCTTAAAAACAGCTTCTTATCACAGAATTTGAGTGACAAGTCTATTCTCTGCTTTCAATCTCAGCTCATGATTATAAAAGACCGCTACACGTCCCATCCAATCCAAGACAAATTAGTTGCTCTTTCTTTCCTCCCTTGGATGGGAGATCTTATCCAGGCGGACATGTTTAAGTTGTCAGTGGGTTTCTAAAACCCATATTGAACAGCATATTGACTGATGCAATCACGGAGACACACATCATTAGGCTCATTAACAGCGAATGTAAAAGGGGAGGACGGTCTAACTGGTGCAGCAGGAGTCTGTGTCTCCTCTGATAACACTTGTTTTTAACAAGCACAGCGCGGGCAAGATGCAGGCTGTCGGTATTAAAATGTGTGTGATGTGTGTGCTAATAAATAGCTTGTTTGACATGATGCTATTCTCATTCACACAATTTGCTCGGTGATAACCGGGCGGATTGTGGCCTCGTAAAGAAGCTCCATGTGTTGTTTTAGGAAGCCATTACAAACCGGGCTGTCTCCATTACAAGGGCTATCTGATCATTATTACCGCCATCTGTAACGCACTCAAACCTTAATCTGCACAAGCCAACCACAGCTAACTCCTTAGCTGGTGCACACACACACACACACACACACACACACTACCTTCAGCTGTGATATACTATGCATGCGTGTGCATCCAAACATGACACAGCAGCTGTTCCCTCGTCACACTGTGGCTTTCGGGTCAGCACGTTTTAGTCCGGTGTAGATGAGTAGAGTGCCACAATTGTGTTGAAGCCACCGACTTGCAAGTCTCAACACCCGTGCAAAGCAATCTCCCAGGCAGAACTGCCCGCATCCTTCAAAGGCTCATCACAGGGCGCACATCTAATGCAGAGAGAAGGCCAGTTAAAGCCTCAGTCAGACATGCAGCTTTGAAGCAACTGCTCCAGACCCTGCAAACAGAGCCAAATCATTTCCCTTCCCTCTACCATTTCATTGTGTAAAAGTGCACCAGGCGGCTCTATTGGGTGGCCGCATGTGGGGCGCCATCAAGGATCACACCACTCCATTCCAGAGCAGGGCCACTACAGGAAATGAGGCTCTCCTGGATGCACATGGACTTCTCAACAATAAATATATTCATGCATTCAAGTATATTTTAAATAAGAATTTGACTCAGCCTGCACTTTGAGATTCTTGACATGTGCAAGGTGCTAGAATCAGAAGTGTATAAAAAAATCACAAAATGCAGCAAACAGAGGTACTAAAAGCAGCAACATAGGCCTGAGCCCAGCGCAGAAAAGGCTCACAGAGATTTGTCTGCAAAGAAAAGCTTTCATCTCAGAAACAGGAGAGAGGAGTGATGTGGTGGAGGTTCGGGCTGTCATGTTTCACAGTGGGAGACTTGAGAGACAGATGAGGAGAACAGCTAAAAGTAAGTTTTCAGTGCAGGAGGAAAAGGGAAGATGAGACAGCAGAGCATGAAACAGTGTGGCACATTAAGATTACTGAGTTAAAATCACAGTGTGAAATATAATATTATGAGGAAAAACTACCACAGTTTCTCATTAAATCAAATCAACGCGATGCCTTTGGTCTTACTGTCTGCATAGTTCATAAAGCGAGCGGAGAGGTTTAGGATATTGTGTTTGCTTTAGCAGACCTTCACTCCTATTTCCAATATCGGAGAGATGAGAGGCTTCCATGGCCAGGCACATCATGGGGGAGAATAAACACACATCTAATGGGAAACATGTGTGTGGGAGATGAAACAGCCTCTCTCATATGAATAGGATGAAATATAGACCTGCGTCCCGCCGCGCTCCAATCACAGCCATAAGAACTCGGCGTGGAGGGGAAACGGCAGGA
>NW_018127907.1:51119-65306 GCF_001952655.1 Monopterus albus | reverse complement strand
TCCCAACATGCATGGACACACACACACACACACACACACAGAGCCAGAAGCCATGGGAGGAGCACAACTGGGGCACAAAAAAAAAAAACCTTTCTCCCCTGCCATGGGTCTCTTTGGGGTTTAGCATGGCATTATGGGAAGATTAGAGTTTAGAGTGCTCAACTATCTGATGTCATTGTTGGTTTTATGTTGTCTGGATAGCTCGTGGAACTCGGACCTGATGGCAGGCACATTTCTGTCCAAACAAAAATGCTCGGGGTTGCAGTTGTGATTGATTGCAGGTTCCTATTGTATCTGTCTGGAATGGCTCTATGGGAAGAAGAATTAGGCAGACAAAAATTCACGGAAAACACTCCACATCTGACGCCATCAATCAAGTCAGCAATCAAAATAATTCAATTAAGAGACTTAAATCCCGCTGGCTTATGAATCCCTGCTCCAACAGCCCAGAGACAAACTCAATTTACTGACAATCCATACATGATAGCATTAACTCCAGTTTAAGGCTCAAATCTTTTTCCATTACTTACATTTTCTAAGTATCAAAGGGGAATGCAAATAAAATAGCTGAGGTACACTGTTTACTCAGGGACAGGACAACTTGGAGAAAAATTCAACAAACAAGAGCAACCTGAAATATAAGAACAAACTGCAGACAGGCTGTCCAGACAACTAAACCAATTTGCAATTAGTTTAGAAGTCGACTTACTTAGAGGAATGTTTTTTATAAATCTGGTAAATAGCCACACATCAGACATGCAGGTCTGTGGAAAGACTGGAAGAGGGAGGCTGCTGAATATGTGTGTAATTGTCTTTTTCCTCCGTTTCCGAGGTGTGAAAGGGAATGCAGGGTTGCACTGGGGTGTCCCAGGGAGAGGCAATTGAAGCGTCACTCACAGCTGCCACAAAGTGCCCCGGCGCGCAGCAAATCCCAGGCCCAGCCCCAGCTCATACGCCCGCGAAGGCCGGGCCTGGGAGCAGCAGGAGTCCCACAGGCCTTTTCTTCCAGCTCCTCTCACCAGCACAAGGGAGACCAGGATCACGCTGGGAGTTTGCTTAGAAAAGGCTGAGCCAAAACTTGGCAGAATGGGTTAACAGAGGCATGCATACATGCACACACAAACTGATACGCTTTAAGGGCTTTCTGTCCTGCCTGTGGGCATGGTGGGAAAAAAAAACATGAAGTAGAGCGAGCAGGGGGAAAAAAAAATCAAAGATAACTCTAACTTCTAGTTAACATCTAAAAATTTGGGACACACTTACAAAGACACACACAAAGAGCAAGAAAGGGACTGCTCAAACTAGATTACTAGAGAAATGAGTGGTTTTTGCTCAGTGCCTGGGGAGCCTAATAGTGGTAAAGTCCTGAGGATTATACACTGTGCCATTTCCATGCTACCCCTAATAGTCTCCATGTCCTGCCTCTGTATGCCATAGATGGATTATGATGCTTTATAATTAACATGGGGGAGGGGGGTTGTTACAGCTCACCCATCTGCCATGCTGACACACTTACAGGGGGTATCCCTCGGGAATAGGGGGCTGCTATCATGCTATTCCATTACTTTATCATTCTATTATACTACCACTCCATTCGGTGCCACTGTCACTCCATTAGTGTACTCATAACGGTGAACAAAGAGCTCCGTGATGATCATTAATGATGTGTTCTGGTGGTGAGGAACGGTCATGCTGCATCCGCTCTACTCGTTAAAGATTAGCCATTACGAAAGTAACGCTCACTTTAATTTCACTTAAAGATACACAAGTAATTATATTACATATATTTTTTTATATTATTTTTGTGTACTGTTTGGTAGAACAATTGAAAATTAAAAAAAAAAATCCTGACTTAAAGTCTACTTAAAGGCTTTTTTTCAAAGCTTTCGAATGCATGTCACTGTCTTCGTCAGCAGATGAAGTATGGTTCAAGAGAAGACAAACGAAAAGTTGGAATTACAGTAAAGCTAGTGGATAAATCTTAAGTTAGTATATTGTCTTTTTTTTTTTTTTTGGTCTACTACACTTTTATAGTTTTGTAATTGTGATTGAATATTTCAGGAGAAGGTAATAAAATTGTCACTAAACTTAGTAAATGTACACAGTTAGTTCTGTCTAATGTATTTATTTTATTTTTGAAGATGGGGTAAAAACTCCAGACATAAGATATTAAAATTACATGTAAAGCTACTAAGTGGACCATGACATTTCTTTAATGACCAACATACATTTTGTAATTTTGTAGATGTGGTTAAAAGCTCCAGAAAAGCCAGTAACATTACAACCAAAACTAATAAGAGAACACTGACTGAAGATATTTTAACCAATATACTTTTTGTAATTTTCTAAATATGACTGAAAGCTCCAGAATAAGCTGGTAAATCTACTTTTCTAAAAGCTAGAAAGCGAACTGAGGGAAATTCTTGTGTCGGTTTTTCAGCACTAAGAACAAGGAAGAAAAAGTTGTCTACACTTGCATCATCATTTATATTGCACCCTAATTTGTTAATGAGCTCCTCATCCTTTCTAAGCTGTTTTTCTCATTATTCATTGGGCTCAATCATCCCTTTCCCCACAGTCCTCAAACCTCTCCGCCAAAGTCTTTGAGTGCCACAAACAGTCCCCTCGCCGCCTGTATGCTTATGACAACTCGTGACCTCAGAGAACTGCTAGTGAGGCCGGCTGCTAAGATTGCCTGCCCGTTTTGGGACTGGTGTCTGATGAGGTGTGCCTCCGCAGCACAGAGGGGGTCCCTGAGAAAAAGCTAAGTCTATGAGGTCAGTCCGGAGGAGGAGGTTACAAGTTCCCGAGTTGGAGCCACAGGGGTAATGGTTTTAGAGATGGCTGTCACACAGATCCGTTCCACTGTCCAGCACCGCCGCTGATCTCCACCAAGCCAAGTCCGCTTGCTTTTCAATCACCCCGCTCCTCTCTCCCTGTCCCCCCTTTCTTCTTTTCTCCCTCTTTTTCCCCCTTGCACTGACACATGGAAGTAATCTCGGAGCTCTATGCTGAACTGAAAGGATGTGCGGTTGAGCCCAGAGCTGCGTTTCAACACTACATTAGCTTCTTTTCCTTTCCTGTTTAATCCCCTTATTTTCAACTGCTCTTATGTAAAAGAACTAAGATGACAAACAAAGGGCAGACTTTGCCCATTCAACTTTTTTCCTCGCTTCCTGTAACTCTGCATCCCTACATTTTTTCTTGGTTCAGCTAAAGCACAGGCGAGGCGGAGTGTAGAAAACCTACGGGAAACTTTCCAGCAGCAGAGCCTGCACCGCTGCTTGGCAGAGCTGCAGCTGATGGGAACTTCCTGGTTGCTGCCAGCCAGGCCTCCATCTAATGAAGCAGGGTTGCTAACTGCCTTGTAAGGCAGCCACTGTTCAGCCACTCCACGTTGGTCCACTGCTTGGCCCTCAGTACTTTCACTGGGGCACACTGGCACGCTCCTAACACTTCCTTAACGCTCCACTGTGGCTGGACAAGGAACAATAGCACACCGACCTGCACTCTCCAGCTCCCATTCACTTTCCATAAGCTTGTCCCTTTTGTGTAACTCGAGTGACCTTTGATTATATTGTGGACACTGAAACTGAGTAAAACTAAACAAACCTCATAGTGATTTGCAATTTATTATACAAAAAAAAAATTTTATCACTCCAATAACTTAGAATGATTAAATAAATTATTAGATAAAAATCTAAGAGCCACCACTGTCTGTTCTGGACCATTTAAGTATTAAATTATTATGGTATTATTACCAAAGAAATTAATGTTGAGTAGCTAAAACATTCAACAGGTTTTTCATAATTTTCTGTGACAAACAACAGACCCCCTCAGCTCACAATCTGTCACGTCTATGTGACAGTCTGGTGGTTACAAACTTTGGTTCTGAAGATTAAGATATATAGCAGCTGTCTGTTCTACAGGTACTAACAATTATTTTTCTTTACTGATTTATTTGTCTATTACTTGTCTTCCAAACTGATTAATCAGATGGACTATAAAATCATGAAAAATGCAAAAAAGTAAGCACATAAACCACAAGCAGGACATTTTCGGTGTAAGAAGCTGGAAACACAGACATGATTTTTGATTAATTGCAAGCTATTAATCGGGTGTGACTGTCAGCAATATGAAGATATATACCATGACACAAAATACAATTTGCCAGCCATCACTAATTATTCTATTCTTCATACTGGTATCTATCCTTTATATGTCTCCAGCTGTACAGGATCGTTGCATCGGTGAGATGAGCTGTCTTGATCTGTGGGTTTTTTTAATTCCTTGGATTTAAAAAAAAAAAAAACTCAGACATTCCTGTCTGGGTAGCTCAACCATAACCAGTTCCTCACCAGAGGTTTCTAGAAAATACAGCACATCACAATAATGTGACAATGCTACATATACCAGAGGATTTTACCAATATGTGGTCAGTGGTGGAAGAAGTACTCTGATCCTTTACCACTGTGTAAAAATACTCTGTTACAAGTAAAAGTCCTGCATTCAAAATGTTACATAAGTATTCATTATGCAGAATGGCTCATTTAATGTGAATGTATATCTTATTATTGAATTATAATTGCTGATGCATTATTGTGTGCGTCACATTTAATGTTGCATTCTGGTGAAGGGGGAGCTAGTTTTAAGTATCTTATATGTTAGGGTACTGCTGGGTAGTTTGTGAATTTTCTACCAGAGATCAATAAAGTTTTATGGTTATATTGTATTTTTGTATTAATCTGGTTATGAAAAATAACTAGTAGCTAACTAAACGTATAAAATAAATGCAGTGGAGTAAAAAGTACAATATTTGCCTCTATAATGTAGTGGAGTTGAAGTATGAAGTAGCACAAAATGAAAATACTTAAGTAAAGTACAGCTATACTCGAGTACTGTTGATAATACACAATTAAATGTGTTTGTCCAGTCTTTGGCACATTTAATTGTACAGTACTTGAGTAAATCCACTTAGTTACTTTCCCCCAATGTATGTGCTCAATTATTAAAGTTACTTGTTTGTTTTTGTATCTGACTAATCATTTCAAAACTCTGTTTTTCTAAGTGACTCACTGCATTCAGCGGTTATGCCGGTTGTGAATTAGTCTCTATGTCTTGAAAACCAATTGTAACACTCTGAGTCAGGGGGACCAGTCTGGTAGTCATGCAGTTCCCCGTGCACATAAAAAAAAAAGCCAAAAATTACTTGCAAATGCTACTTGTCCCAAGCTGTGGACTGAAGCTCAGTTTCATGTGTCCTGCTGTTTGAATATAAAGACATGAATGCATCAGTAACTCGCAAAAAAACAGAATGATCGTTTTTCAGTGATGTGGCAGCCAAACCACCAGCGAATAAAGTGAGTCCATCTGGAGTAAAACCATAATGGAAAAACAGCAGTTTTTTTTCCCCTGAAATATCCTAAAGCGCTGCTGCCCCTTTCTGAGACCAGGTGCCTCACGTAGATAACCAAATGAAGAGTCTGTCGTTACACGTCGCTGAAACAACAGTCAACACAGAAGCGCGCACACAAAAGCAAACGCAGCTGTCCCTCTAGCGAGACACAGGGTGCCTTCACAGCACCGTCAGCCAGTTGCTTTCCAGAAGTATTTCTTATTAGACGGCCCTCTCTTTTTCTCTCTGAGTGGGGCTCAGACTCTAAAGTCCTCTCTGTGTGTAATGAGATCTCTATCAGAAGGAAACACGATCACACTCTAAAGGGGGGTGAAAGAGGGGATTGGGAAGGCAAGGAGAGAGAAGGTGTATATCATGAGGGGTAAAGCGGGTGGGCAGCAGGGCGTGGGGCAGGAAAGAAACAAAAACAGGCCCCTGACCCCCTCAGCAGTGACCCACACCACAGCGAGCCGCAGAGGGGAGCCTTCGCCGGACTCTTTGCAAGGAACCAAATCCTGTTTCTAGTCTAGTCCTGAAGTTTCATCCGGCACTTGTTCAACAGGTTGCGGCAGTTTCAAGTTTTACAGTTGCAGCCTTTTCTTTTTACCTCTTTGTTATATTTACATATCGGTGTAGAAGAGGGTCAAAGTTTTCATTGTGTTCAAGAACAAATCTTTAAAACTTTTGCTTTGAAAACAGCAGCTTGTAAAAACAAAGATAAGGCAGAAGGTTGCTTTTTCATAATTACTTATTTTTTTCTTTCAATTATCTTATCAGAAGATAAAACTGGACCTTCCGTGCACCTATCCTACCAACAGTTTTGAAAAAGTATTTAACAATAAACAGCCACCTCATCTCAAAGTACAGTTGTTTTTTTCCTAAGAGAAAATTCTAAAACAAAACTGTTTTTCTCATTTGGAATAAATAAACATGTCTGCTAAATATCACAGTGGTAATCAAATCCAGCATAATCACCAAACTCACTGAACCTTTAAACCATGCGAGTATATTATAAACCAAATCAGTCAAGTGTTAAACTGTGAGCCAGGAGACTGAGGTCAACGAACACCAAAATAAGATGAGTAAGTAAAGACCCACATCAACACAGGCTTTAGCTGCCTTCTATCCACACAAACGCCTCTCACTGTTATGCCGTTTTGTGGCCGTTTGTGGGCTTCAAAACCGACAAGAGGCCAAAAATTGTCTGTAATCTGTTTCCAAGCCCTTCTGAAATGTGAGGAGTTTAAAATTAATGCAGCAGACTCCTGGCCAGCCTGTGGCTGTTTTCTCGCTGTACATTTTTAGAGGTGTGCCGGTGTGTTTTCCATTTCTCTCCCATCATCTTGTTTGTCTCCTGAGCTGCAGCAAACAAGCTGAGGTAGCTACAGGTCATGAGGTAAATATTGGCTAAGGAGGGTTAGAGGACGCGCAGGAAGCACTCGCAGCAACCTTGTCAGATTATCATTAAATTGGCATCACTGCAGCATTCCTGAGTACACTGCGAGTGTTATGTGTGTGTGTGTGTAGCAGTCTATACCTGTACTAGCTCAGCCAAACCAGTGGGACGTGATCAGTCATAACAAAGTGACATTTTCAGGCGTAATCCCACTCAGCTAAATGAGAGCTAATCCGATTTGCTCTGATCAAATGTTAGACGGTTCTTTACCGACCGGGGACGTTGACACATCCAACCTTCTTCTGCATGGCTGCTCCTCCATCCAAAATCCCCTCACCCTCGCCATTTTCACTCATCCAGCTTCAAATTAAGCACCCAAAGGTCTGACACATCCTGCAGCAAAACTAAACATAAGGAGCTTTCTTCTTCTTCTTTACAGATGGTGCTACAGCGATGATGTATGTTGCCTGTTCAAGCTTGCTGGGAGGAAATCAATTACACAAACCCCAGTTATTGATAATGCAGACGTGGGAGTGATAGCATCCTCACATGGAAATCCATAATAGCAGGAACACCCGGAGGTGGTAAGCCTGCCTGCACACACAAGACACACTCGCATACACCTTAATGGCCCAAACCTGCTGCTTTCCTATATTTTGTCTCATAACTCATGGCCTGTAGGGAGGTGCTGGTATTGTTATATTTTGTGTGAATATGGTACAGTGTGCAAGCAGAGAGCCAGATGAATTTATTAGCTAAGGCAGCAGTGTTCCCCAAAGTGGGAACAGGAAGTAAGAAGTCGTAAATCTAGACAAGTCACCGGATAGTGTACTGTACATTTCTTTAGGCCTCTCTTTCTGTTATCACTATGTAGCAATATTGGCCAAGACAGGGAGAGGGAGTTTAAAACAACAAACAGTGAGGACGGATGCTGATTGCTGAACAAATATTCCCATTTTATTGCCTATCAGACACCGCTGCTGACTGATACATTTCAGAAGAAAAATAGGTTTGTCTTTTGTTATTGCAAAGCCTGCAAACAGAAAGATAATTGTCTATTGTTTTTTAAGTGCACAGCAGCAGGATAATTAGGTTGAGAGAACGCTCAGCAGAGTGCATTATTGTTCCACTGCGAACTTTATGAAATATTCAGCTGGCACAGATTTTACAAGGAACAGAGCGGGGAAACAGATGGAGAAGTGATCATCCAACTCTGAAAATCAGTGTGGCAACCTTCTAAGACATTCCTGCCAGGTGACATCATCAATCAATAAATGTATCCCCCTTTTATTTATTTGTCTACCCATGACTGACAAGAGCCTGGTTTTGTGCATGCATAAAATGTGTGTGTGTATATCTCTGTCTGATGATGCTCATTGTTACACTAGCTCTGCAGCCATAGTGAAATAAAACCTGATGGGCCGTAGTCTTACCATTAGGACCAGGCCCCACACACATATATCTGCACACACCCCAATGAACATGGCAGCAATATTCATACTCACTGACTGCACAACGAGCTCCTGTGACATCTGACATTTGGGGGATAAATCATGGATTTGCTTGAATGAGTAAGTTCTAGTTATAAGCTGGTAGAGCTACTCTCCATTTCCCCTCGGTGCAGTGAGCTCAAATGAAGGTCAGCTCCTCAGCTCCAGAGGGTTTTAACTCTCTTTTTAGTTTATTTTCCCCTCATGTATGCTTTCCAACATCGTGGAAATGTAGGAGTCAGGTCTAAGTGGGTGATAATTGTTACCAGATCATATTTTATTATCAGCAGTCTGGGCTCACTATGCTTGTTTTGATGGAAATAGTATAAGTTTTTAGAAAGACGCCAGGCTGTAGCGGCTTGCTTTTGAGAGATTTGATTTAATGTTGATAAATTAGGCTGGATCCATTCCAGGGCAGCTGATACAAATGTAAGTAATTTCCCGTGATACTGGAAACCAACTTGTCACACAGTTTTGTGTGAGTCCAAACTTGGAGAACTGGGATGCAATGTGGCCTGGCCCTCTCGGAAGCCCAACAGGGCCCATGTTAGGGTTCCCGAGACAGGCTCAAAGAAGAAATATCCTGGGATACACCTTGACACAGCTGCCATGTTTTCATTGACTTTTCTCTTTCATTCTCTGCTCAGCTTATTACATCGACTACAATAAACTGTAGGGAAGAAATGGACAAACTGTAGCAGCTATCAGGTAGTGTCCCAGTGGACTCTGCCCTCAATCTAGTAATAAAAAGGTGAATGTAATATCATCATAATTGTGTTATAATTAACTTACCTATCTATTATAGTGATTTAAGTGGGGCCTACTCTGCATTGTATAAGTCAGTGCCTACTAGGTTTCTTTGGCGTAGGGAAATTCCCCAGAGAAATAAATCAACACAAAAATCTGAGGCGCTGGGAATTACTATTAAAACTAAATAAATTGTGGTCTTAAAAAATAAGTACTACATTTAACAAAACATTTAGCACAGTTTGCACACATTGGTAACTTTTCCAATACTGTTAGTCCTCCATTGCGCACACACCCAGTGAGTGGAATGCTTGTACAACTGAAACTTACTAGTATGCGTACAAGTGAGACTTACTTGGGATTCTGCGAGCTCCAAATTATAGTATCCAGCGATTTTGCTGAAGATAACGCCGACCTGCATATTAAAATAAAGATCCACAGGTAATACTTCCAACAACCAAGTACCGCCATTCTGATAAATGTGCGAAGAATGAGCCAATAACTCAGAGCGTCGCGCAGTGCGCCTGGCAGCCTTTATCTGTGGTTCGCCCGGTGGGAAGGTGAGCTACGATCAGTCAGGAGCATGTGAGGTCGATATCAGATACATGTCCTTCTGTCCGAGTTCTTAAACCCTCCTCCAGACCCCCTTGTCCTTGACTGAACTGTCCGCAGGACGTGTGAAGAAACCCCTGGTTCTTGATGTGGTCTGGAAAGCAGCTTCGAGTGTCCTGGTTGACCTGTGGCTGAGACAAAAACAGCCCTTCACGACCTTTTATACTCTGTGGACGCAACTAGGCTATACGTTCCGATGTGTGATGAAACAGATCTAACCAGGCGCAGTTTTTGGAGACACAATCTTGCACCGCAGCTGCCGATGAAGCGCTGCGCCGTGTCTTTGTCAAAGCCCCCCGACTGTGTTTGTACCTGTCGCTGTATATAGCCTACAGATGACCACATTCATCCATCAGTCACAACTCCGCAGCACGCTGGGAATCCCAGGGTCCACTTCATTCCAGTGTTATCTTTCACTCCTCCTCCCCCTGCTATTCTTCTTCACAACGGAATTCAGTTTCTATTGTAAATATCCCTCCCGGCTCTCAGCGCCGTTCCGCGTGCGTGTTGCGCTCTAGCCGTGTATCTTCTAGTTCAGCTCGGGCATGCTGCGTAGCCAGCGCGTAAATATGCTGCCTTTCCCACTTGACTGTCGCTGCTTGGACAAAAAAAGTGCCGAGGGAAGGTTAGACCTGCACACCAGTCCGCTCGTTGACTCCAAATCCGCCCGCTAACATTTCCAAGCCGGTATCTTTTTTAACAGTCTGCAAGACTCTCTGCGCTTCGATGTGCACAGCAGCTCGAGCTCAAGTGTAACCCGAGCCGAGCAAAGCGCAGGGGAACAGCCCACAGTGCGCGTCGCGGCCAATCACAGCGTTCTGTCCGAACTTGGAAGCAGGAAGCGAAGGCAATTATGGGGACGTGGAGGGGTGGGTGATGGATGGAGGATGGGGGGTGGAGGGAGGGGAAAGGGGGTCTGTTATTGGGTTGACCCCACATCTCCACCTCCACCACCTCGGCCTGTGCCATCAACCCAAATTGAAATGGACTTTGGAGTTATTCGTCATACTGAAAGCTTTACTGGGTAAAACGAGCTTGATAGGCTGCTGGAGCGCGCGTAAAAGTGCTTATAGGGGCAAAACTCTAGTCCCCTTAAGTCCTGAACCAGTTTGTCAGTGTAGCTACAAAACTGAACGTTCATGTCATAACGTTCCTTTAACACTAGCCCATGAAATATTCCTACAAGAAATAATAATTATGTCTGTGGTAGGTAGGAAAAGTGAATAAGTGAATCTGTAAGATTTTCTCTTTATAACTAGGCTATAATTTCAGTTTAATACTGTCTTTAACACACACACAGACAGATACACACACACACACACATTATGTACATATATATATATATATAACATATGGATTGAAATGTCTGTTGCTTTGGCACTTTCTCTTTCCTTCTTAGAAGGGAATGATGATTAATGGTCTTTTAGGATCTCTTTCGAGTTGTCCCCCTCTGGGATAATGAACTGCAAGAGAACTTAGTCTCCAGTGTCAATAGACAATAGACGGTCGGTAGCCTGTAGTCACTAGGCCATTCACTCATTGAGGAAGAAATGCTTGACACATAATTGATCATGTCCATGTCTATGTCCCCTTTGTGTGAGTGTGTGAGCATGAGAGAGTCACCCTTAAATTTTTTGCATTTATTCAACCAATGCCGCCCCCTTATGGTCGTCATGAAATTGATTCACAGAGTGGAGGAGGGGAATTCTGTATAATTGGAAAGGAATGATGAGACATTTAAAGATGTCCTTTTGTTGTTTTTATTACATTCTGTTGTAACAGCCCATTAATCTTAGTGAAACAATAAGTCCAACATCAGCTTCACATCCAAATGATAATCACTCTAATTACCTGAGTGTATTTACTGCAAGTTTGCTGCTGTGTGTTTGTGCCAACAGGGGCCACAAAACTGGAGTGCCATGGCTGCATCCTCAGGAGCCTGGCAGACTATTAGAGTGTTGTCATAGTGACAACAAACACAGGCCAGTTGCCACAGAGCTGACATGTCCCATCTGATTGCGGGGACATCTGGGATACCTGATACCTTAACAGCCAATCAAGTGGTGGTGGACAGATACTTGATCTGCTGTGAGCTAATGAAATGCCTCCTGTGTCCAAGTTTAATAGCTGCCACAGTCGAAGCTGGGTGACCAATAGGAATATGACCCACAGGACCTGGGGAAGCAATAACAACTAATCTTTTATAACAATACAAACCAGTACATATGGCACAAGAACAAAACATGGTCATTTTCAGTACAACACAAGCTTTATGCAGCGTGACACACAGCGTATATTGAGTGTAGCTTTCACATTTGGTCACATCCTGGGAGCTTTGGAGCGTTTCCCCCCCCCCCCCCCCCCCCCCTTAGATAGCTACCTATGAAATAGTGCTGTTTTTGAGGAATAAGGTCATCATGTTAATGTGTATAGGTGGCTGTGATTAGTGCTGCTATAAATAGCCTGAATGTACTTTGATACCACATAAACTCAGACACATAGACACTGTAAAAAGGTGTCAGGCTGCAGCTAAAGGTTAGTTTCATTACTTATAATTAATGTTTCAGCAATCAATACATCATTTAGTTTATAATATGCAAGACATTGATGAAATAAATGGCATGCACCATGTCCAGGAACCCACGGAGACAATGTCAATCTGCTTGTTTTGTCTGACCAATTCAAAACCTTAGACAGCTCTGCCGATTTAGAGCCAAGGCGGTGATTTAAGCTAAATGCTAACATTAGCATGCAGACTTACTTACAGTAACAACATGCTCATTCTAAGTAATGGTAATGGATGCTGATTGGAATACCATTAGTTTACTTTTACAAATTTTGACCTCATAATGGCTCTAGAGGGAACACATTACTGAAGTTCATCCAACGGGGGATATTATTGTTAATCCAATCAACAGTTGTTGAGGCATTTCACTTGAAACCAGGAATGTCAAGCTCTTGGTGGTACTAGAGCAAAAGGCATGGGATCATTGTGGTCATAAGGGTCTGGTTATGCTCAATCACTGATTTATACCATGAAGCAATGTTGTTTAAAAGTGGGGATTAATAAAGTGGTGGTGGATTACCAACATATCATTAGCACTGCTAAAAATATTAGGTTTTCAGTGACATTAAACAGAGAAAATATTCTCATTTAGGGACCTGAAACCAGAGAATATGTAGCATTTTGCTTGATAAATGACTAATCCCTATAATTAATCAGATATCAGAATTCTCACAGATTATTATTCTTGTCATCATAATAATTGGTTTCAGCTCTAAAATGGAGAACAGTTGGACAGCTGCTGTAACTTCTGTTTTCTTCTCTGTGAAACCACAAGATGAACCCTGTGCCGAGGACATAGTTTCTATACAAACTGATATTTACACTTTGCAAACATTGAAACCATGACATCATCGTTCCAGGAGTAAGCCACTGTGGGTCTGTAGTCAGTCCAGCAACCTCACCGTGAAAATAAATCACAGTTTAAGTGGCCTTCTCTTGCTTTTAATCTGCCCTTAATGAAGTCTGGCACATTTCCCTGCAGTGTGGCTCCACAAAACAGCCTTGATCTAGAGACCAGGCTGGAGACTAGAGGGCTGCAGCCTCAGTAAAGCTGTGGGAGATGTGGCCATGGATCTAGGTATAACCGGAGCCCCTTTGGCATGCACGGGGTCAAGTGGTTAACCCTCGTTATCTGGAGAGAACGAGGAACATGTGACTCGGATGTTCCAGCTGTAATCAATATCGAACAGCCATTAACCACCAAGACAACGCATCCTCACAAACACAGACGCACACATGAGCACTTAACAACATGTTTCCTGTCCATCTCACACACTGTAAAGCATTCACTAAAAGAAACACAAGGGCATAAATGGATTCACTACAGACACTGAGCCAATTGAAACCGTGGAAAAACTCTTGTTAATGTAAACGCACTATTTTCAGAGGCTGACACTCGAAAAGTTGTTGTGTGAGCTGTTCATGCTGCTTTGATTTAACTGTAACAGCAGCGAGGCCAAACACAACAGCTGGAGCATCCGCAGACATACATTTCCTGTTTGTGGTATATGCCTGATTGCTGTCCAGATGTCTTCCTCCTCTCTCTTCTCGTTCTGCTGCTTCACTCAACCTCCTCTCCTTTACTCATCTCAGCCATCATGACTGACAGGAAAGCACTGATTAGAGACAAATAACAATTTGTGCTAAACATGTCCTCCCTGTTTAACATCCCAGCAGGAGATGTATGTAAAACCTCTCCTCTCCTCTCCTCTCCTCTTTTCCTACTCTTCTCTTCTGTCATATCAATAATTAGGTTTGAACAAGCTGAGACAATGGCTGTTTCGTGTAACCATCTTTGTCTATATATAAACATTGTGGAATTTTGATTACGATCCTGATTGGTGGCTGGCTGTGATCCTCCTATCTTAACTCCCCACAATTCCTGCATTATACCTTTTTTGCCTCTCAGATGAAAATAGAATTTGAAAAGAGAAAATGTTCTTTGATGCTTAATGTCAAAAAGCTTGGCGCTCAACAATTC
>NW_018127907.1:23729-51082 GCF_001952655.1 Monopterus albus | reverse complement strand
GTTAGGATATGCATGCACACAGACACACGCTTGTTATTAACTTGCTGTGATTATTTGTTAGCATAAACCACATTTAGTAGGCCTGTGGCCCAGAGGATTAAGGGCTAAATTGATGGAGAAAAAAATGCCAAATGCTGCCCTTGTGGGGGGGAGGGGGGGTCCATCCATTCTAATAGAATTACAAACCTCTGATAGATGAGCCTTTTCTCCAAGGCTACTTGTCTGTCAAACATTAGGTCACACTCAGCTTCCAGACTCAGGAGGAGAGAGAGAAGAGGGGGATAGAATGGGGCTCAAGGCATAGAGAAGAAAATGTCTGGAGAGGTGCCTCACTCCCTGCCAAGAAAGGGAGGGCAACAAAAGTGAAAAAGGGTTTGGCGAGAGAGGGAGGAATGGGAGGGAAGAGAGGGTTGGAGCGGGTGAAAGAGAGCGAAATGAGAGAGGGTGGAGGTTAAAGAAAGAGGAGAGAGTGAGAAGGGTACAAAAGGGTGCATTCGAATCCACTCTAATTAAGGTCTGCGTGATGGACAGGACCTGTAGACGTGCCTTCTTTTCTTTTTGAGTGTGTGTGTGAGGGGACGGTGTGACGATGGGAGGGGCCAGGCTTCTAGTAGAGATGTCTACTGCCAGCAGCCTGAATGGGACAAAGACCTGAATAGAAACTTCAAAGCGACCTCTGAGAGCTCAGCCCCCTGCTTCTTCACAGTGCCTGGGCTGTGTGATGGTCAACAAGCTCCTGCTTTAGTGGTGTGTGTGTGTGTGTGTGTGTGTGTATGTGCGACGTGTGATTCTGTTTTCCAATCTGTTATTTTCTGCCTGCTACATGCATTTCTTGACATCTATGGATGCAGTGTGGATTTCAAAGTGTATCTGCCTGCCTGTGTGTGTGTGTGTGTGTGTTTTCCAATGTGAGGATGTGTGTGTTTGCTTTAAAGAGCAGACTGCAGGATGCAGATATAATTGGAACAGGGGATCTGACTCATTGCACTCCCCTTCTGAACTGAGCGCTGGCTCACTTTGGCAGGATTGGAATTGAAACAAGTAGCCCACAGAGCTGTTGAAGAAATTATTGTTGCTAAATGATACAGAAGGATTTAGCTTCTAATTAGATCCCAGTGTCCTTACTGATTTTGGCCTGCATTATGATCTTGTGGTGTGTGTCATCCTAATTCTATTTGGCTCTGGCTCAGGGCTTCTAATGATCTTCCACTTATCATCACTCTCTCTAAAGTAGATACTTCTCAAAGAGGCTCTCCCAGCAGAGCTAGCCTCACACGACTCAGCTAACTGCAGCAAAGAATCTTTCTGGGCCCCTGAGAAAAACAGGAAGACCCTGGGTTAAGGCCAGGGCAGGCAGAAAGATAAGATTTGTGTGTGTGTTGTGCACTTTGGTATGCATGTGATTGTGTGTGTTTGCACGCCTTAGCAAGGTATCTGTCCTGTCTGAGCCCACTTGCACCAGTCAAGAGTCACATCAGACTCCAAAGCCCCTGGGATCAACATGTCATTGTTACTGCCTGGTGTCGCTGACATGTCCTCAGTGATGACATCACCCAGGGGCCACTGAACAGATGATTCACCTCTCTTCAATGTTCAGCTGAAAAGTCATTATAGTCCACCTTTAATCAGAGTACAGAATAAAGTAGCCCCAACAAACTCATCGGCATTGCCTTTTATCCTGGCAGGTGCAGTGTAATAGCACAGACTGCAACAGCCTTGATCCTATATTTATATTTTAAGAGGCAGTACGGCAGTCCAGCGTGGGAGCTGGGTGCTTATAATGACTGTGCCGGTAAAGAAACATCCTCTGAATGTGCCCTTATTTCAAATCTAGCAGTTGCCGCCATCTGTTCCTGGGAAAATACACTCATATTTAGACCATAGAAACCACATTGCGATAACGTTATCTAGAGTTAGAATGTTATCTGTCATCCTGATTATGTCATATGTTTTCAGCTGAGTGCGATTCTGTGCTGCTATAAATAAAGAGGCCACAGAAATGCTGGAGGAGGCTTGTGGTGTGTAATGCCCACACATACTCAGAAGCAGTAACTGTGACACACCTTTAAAACAAAGACACAAGAACAATCACAGCCAATGTACACACAGCTAATGTACACACATGCCCACATACACACTCTGAACAAAACGGGAAGCAGTGCACCCTAGAACACGCTGTTGCACAAACACACCTTTGGCAACCAAAGATATACAGCAAAAAGCACACTTTAAACTCCGAGAGACAAACACCTAAATCTGAGGATGTCCTTGTTAGTAAGCAGCTGAGAGTGTACAAGTGCTCTCAGCCTCCTCATCAAAGCCTCAGCAATTACTCCCATGCTCCCTCACTCTGGCATAAATCTGCCGTTATCTAGGCTCACCGCAGGATCAGGGAATATCAGCTCCAGCATCTGCTGCATCTACAAACCCAGCCACTAAAAGCACAACAAAGTAGATCTGCAGGCTTAAAGAGGGGTGGGGTCTTATTTGTTGTTATTTGCCTTGGGCATTTGGGATCATCCAGACTGCAGTCTGTCAATCAGTCAGTTGAGGAAAGTTCACTCGGACTGATTCCCGAGCAGCTCTGCCAGACACGTGAAAAGTTCTTTACAGGAAATGAATAAGACATGGAGAAAAAGAAGATCAACAGACTGGGCTCGGGTAAAAGGTCATAGTTGAAGATTTAGTGGTCAGGGAAGATATGAAGTTAAGACTGCCATGTCATATTTATTGGAGGGCTTAAGATAATCGCTGACTCTGTTAGTAAAGGAGTCTATGAACTCCAGAGAAGTTAGGATCAAGGACTCAGGACACATTTTTTACATTATTAACCCAGTTTGAGCACAGAGGCCGGCATTCCAGGTCTGTTATTGGGAGCAGAGTTGCCCACACCTGGCTGAAGCAACAGGGATGACAGCTGAATAGGTCTACAAACTATTTTTAGGAGGATGTATATTTTCCTCACGGTCAGACTGAAGCAACATATTTCATTCTGACTTCTTTATCCCAGCTGTAACCCTGACCTCTCTCCTCCACCTCCCCCACCCATTCTCTCTCCTGTACCTCCCTGTTCTCTCTGCATTTCCTCCTTCCTCTCTGTGGCATCCACTCCCATTCGCCCTGAGTCAACCACTCCCTGCTCTTCAAACACAGGCCTGTGTGAAAGAGACCAAGCTAGCTGCTATGCAATATATTTTGTAGATATTAGCCACATTTACAACCATTCAAGGCTTTTCAGTTCAGCGTGAGCTCTGAGGCCTCAGCCTGCTGGTTGGGAATCACTAATAGAGACAAAATGTTACAAGTACATGTTATGAGAAAGTACCGGTTCCAGGTGCTGGCTGGGGGTCAGTGGTGAGAGGTGCTGGGTCACACACCACCCTCAGGGCTCCCTGAACCCTGACCTCACAAGGCTGATGAATAGTGTGCTAACAAAGACCAGCTCTCTCTTACTGTGTCTGCATTCTCTCTTCTTGTCTTTGGCTGCTTCTCATTCCCCCCTCAGACTCTCCTGGGGCCTGATCTGGCAGCAATAATACATATATATATATATATATATACTGTATATACCAGCTGAACCTTTAAAGTTCCTCTACATCTTTCGTCTCCCTGGGATTTATAATTATCATTATATCACATTCAAACTAGGCACTGTCGCACTCTTACATAACCTAACCCCTATCTAACAGTGCATGCAATACTTAAGAATAGATTTAATAAATTATTATTGGGTGAGGTATTAAATCTTGGCCAGCAATCAAAGTGCTCTCTTTCTAATGAGGCTCCTCTACCTCATAGCTGGCCCGTATCTGTGCAGATGCGAAGGGAGAAAGTTAATAACAGGCACATGCCTGAGCCACCCACCCACAAATGCAGACACAACCCATAATGTCCCCACATGTGTGCACACCAGTGGACATAAGGCATGTGATGTTACACACACATTTAATGTGTACACACCCTGGGCCAATTCCACAGTCATATTATAGAGCCAATTACAGAGATGAGTCTTATTAGCAGAGGTGTCCTGGCCCTCGTTAATCACCGGGGTTTCCTGGCAGGGGCTGGTGACATGTGGAGCTCTCTGTCATCTTTATGAGACCTGTCTCATCATGCCCTTATCATCCAAACTTTACTGAGACACATGATTTAGCAGAGCTGACTTGGCCCAGAAATCTGTTCAGTCATCTGCAGGTCACCTTTGAATGAGCTTCAAGGGATTTGAAAATGGAAGTATATAAATGTAATCCTTGTGTGGCGCATTGCTAACTCACAAACTTGCATGCTTTCCACATAATTGAAAAACCATATTTTCCTGTTTATGCAGGGAAAACCATTATTATCCTCGGTGCAGAGCTCAGGCCCACTGGGATAAGCGAAAGTGGCTCCAGAACAATGATGAGGTGAGGAGAGAAGGTGTAGAGAATCAAATTCCAGCCTAACCCGGGGTAAATATCATCTCGCTCCCAGATGAAAACGTCTTGTTTTCTCACTTCACAGGGTCAAATGCCCTGCCCAGAACTCTGGACCACCTGCAGCTCTGCTGATGACAGATTGCCTCCACACTCTGGACCATCAGTGCCAAAGAGAGACTAATCCTTCTGCTGCTGTCCTCCACGTACAATAGCCCTGTCACTCGTTCACTCATTCAGCATACCTTTAGCTGCTCTGCCCATGTGTCAATACGAAGAAAACCGACAGGAGGCAGACAGTAGGTTCCCACGCCACTCTATTCATAGCGTTCCACTGGAATCTCGGACCTGTTCTGGCCTGTCTCATGAAACCTGCTCCTCGTAAAGAAGGCTATTGAGCCTTTTCCTCATTTTACATTCACCTTGACATCTCTGTTACAGCCCACAGAGCGTCTCCTCATAATCCAGGAGGGATTCTTTCCATTTATTTGGTTGCCAGATATTTCACAGGATGCACAGCAGCACATTGTTGGAATCATGAGGTTGAGAAATGTCAAGAATGGGGTGTAATGTAGTGCATCATGAGGCACATGAAGATGAATCTGGGCATTTGAGCATCAGTGGTGCATTAGCTGGTCTGTTCATACTGTATGTCCATTTGCCTAATCGTAGGGTGGTACTGGTAAATGATTTTCTAGGGTCAGATGCCTTTCTCTGCCCTCACAAACCCAGATTACAACCAATGCTTTCATCAATGATTAATCCATAGAATTAAAATTCTGTGGGTTTATCTTCTTGCAGAACAGATGGTGTCATCCTCCATGTACACCACCTCTTCTCAAAGCTGTAATCAATTACATGAAACAGTGGCCGCATTAAGTGTAGAGCAAACATGCATGTTGAAATGCCATCAAATGCTTTCCAGATCCTGTTAGAAGAGTTTCCCCAATGACCTCTGCACATGCATGTGTAAATCATGGTTCCCAGTCCTCCTTGACCCTCTTTGAGGTCTCAACACCAACTTAACTGATAGGGCCTCCGGAGGCCTTTGGGTTATCAGACGGAAATAGAAGCCCTGCACAAGCTGTGGCCCTGATTTAAACTCAGCGACACAACTCAACTTTAGTCCGTTTAAAGCAGATGTATTGCTGTGGAAGCAAATCACAGAAAATAAGAGGGGAAATAATTGTTTTGGCACAGAAGCGCAAGATGTGGACATAAAACACCTCATCTTTCAAAAAACAAAACAAAACAAAAACAAAAAACACTTGTTTGACAGTAAACTAAAAATTCTCTGGTCTCTTTCGGCATGAACACCACTAACAGGGCTAACAAAGGGGCCAAATGCTCAGAGAGCAAAGCAAGCAATGCTTTTCTTCGCATTATTCTGATAGCTGACATGTGACAGACTGACGTAATGATAGATGAACCTCTTCATGCATCACAGGCCGGACATGAAGGGAGCTCTGCCAGGTCCCATTCTAATATGCCTGGATTGATCTGAGCTTCTCTTTGTTAACCATGCACCTAATACAGAAGTCTCTGTTGCTTTCATCCTTTCTTCTGCTTCCTCATTTTTAATATTACAGCAACACAAGCTCTTTGTCTCTGCAGAACAATAAACTACTCTTGCTACAATTGGACCTTTTGATAAACACAAATGGAAAAGGTGTCAAATGTAGTGGTTGAGAATGAGCCTAGGCTTCTCAGCAAGCTGGAAAAGATACACATATTACAGAGTGACACCATGTACAGTGAAGGGACTGGCGCTGTCGAGATCCCAGCCTTACACTATACTGCCCCCTTGTGACCTTAAAGTGAGTAGCTTTTAACCACCACCCCAACTAAACTACATTTTTCATCCAAACCTAAATAAATTTCCAAAGGGAAAAACAGGCAGTGTGCTGTTCCCAGGACTGGCTGAGATGAGTTTAGTGTGGTCAGTAAGAAGTACCACAGATGAAATGTGTTGATTTTTATTCAAAAGTTACTGTCTCCAGACAAGTACAAATCAGAAAACAGTGACCGAAAGAGGGTGGGATAACAGACAACTTAGAGTGTAGGCAAGAGTGCAGGAAAAAAACATAAAACACAGAAATGGCTGAAAGGAAGGAGAGAAATTAATTTTTGTATATATACACATGATCTAATAAGAATTTATACCAATGTAGTGGTAGGTAACAAACAATAAACAGTACTTTTTCCTTAAAAGAATTTTTTTTTTTACTTACATAAAATAATTAGGCAAAACACATATAGGCTGTTCATCTACTTTATCACATTACACCTGACCACCTCGTGTTTCGAGTTCTAATATGCCAATTATCCACCTTTAAATATTACTGTTCCTCTGACGTGGAAGATTACTGTGAGAGGTGACCCACATGCATGTTTAAGGCTTAAGCATGGAATGACTACAAAATAAAAACCTCAGTAGACAAAACATTTCATTAAAACTTGTATGTGACAAATATATGTCAAAATCTAAGCTTTGTCTAGCTGCCACAGCGCTGCTGAGAAACGTTCATCTTCAGTATTATCTGAATGACTTACCTTTCACTTTAACATTTGTAATCTTATAAGTATTTTGACAGGACTTTTCATTTCATCAACACCTTAAAGCTGAATCTCACAAGTCTTCTCATCGGTTTTATCCAAACTAATTTACATGTAGGAAAAAAGGTAGAAACATGAAGACACGGTCAAGACAAAAGGAACAAAACAAACAGAGAAAAAACTAACAAACATAAAAATACAAATTTAAAATCTTCCTTGATGCATGGCTTTACATGCTTTAATTTTCTGTTTTACTTACACATCTCAAACTTTGTGGCTGAAAGGTTGAAAAGTTGAAAATAAGAAAACTAAAAGCACATATATAAAATCAGCACCGCTTCATATATAACTTTTATTTAAAATGTAGAGATATCCATTTCAACATTATGCTGCTGGATTTTATGAGAAAAAGATGTGATTTTCTTTTACTGAGCTGCTTTCCTTCAGAGCTCATACAGTGAGGGGAGGGGGGATTTCTGTAAATGATGGTGGCTAAAGAGTGGTCCAAATTTTGGGGTAAGCTCTAGGACTTACTGCAGAACATTCAGTGGACTCTGGAAATCTTCACAGCATAAAGGGATCCTGACTGATTCTATGTGACATCTCACCATCTTAACCACCAGTGGTTATCAAGACCTTGCCTTAGGCCCAACAACAGGGAAAGGAATCTTAATAAGAGAGGGAGGAAAGAAATTAAAAATAAAGAGCACAGAAACGTAAAGACCTCCATCCACTTGGCTAACACAGTACAAGCAAGCTACTACAGCCTGTTTATAAATTACTTCACACCTGGTAACTTACTACAATTGTAAAAAGGGTTAGACAAACGAAAAATGTTTAAGTTATTTATGGATTTTTCATCAGACATATCTCATTTCTAATAGGTTTGGAAGTGGCCTGTTACACTATTTCTGAACAGGAAGAGCTTACCCAAGTTTATAAAAGTAAATATTTGAAACAAAGTTCTCTCTGAGCAAGCAACACTGAGTGTAGGTTGTCATTGGTCCACGTGGAGCACAAGCCAGATTTTTTTTAAACAGAAAACACTTCTGTTTTCGCATCTAAAATTCTCTTTAAATACAAAGCGCCTCTTCTGTGATCCCAGCGTCAAAATCCTCTGGATATTAGCTTAAAACATGGACACCCCGAGAACCTAAAGAAAAAAGAAACAAGCTTTAATAACCAATTAAAAACTTACTTCCATTAGGCAGAAGACATGCTACCATTGAAAAACACACACACACACACACACACACACACACACACACAAATCTCATGTGTATGTATAATATGAAAGCTTACATGAACACTACAAGTTGAACTCAGATCTAAGTACTTGAAAATGTACTATATAGACAGCTATTTGGTAATAAAGTCAAAAGGTGTGTGTTACTGTGTATTCGTACACCTTATTAACGGAATATGTATCATAGGTATCACTATCAATCTATTAACCCTATAAAACCATTTTTATCATATTTGCTATGCAAGTTTCTGAGCAAAAAAAAAAGTTGTCAAAATGCCCCATGTATCAAATGTGACACACAAAAAAAAATCTAAAATAATATGGCACATTTATGCCTATATGCCTGGACTGTCTGTCTATGCATAAATGGCAAATAAAAATCTTGAATCTTGAATTTTCTTTTGGATTTTGTTAAAAGGTTTAATAAACATCTCGGTTCCAAAATATTAGAATGTTCTCGCTATTTTTTTGATGTGTCAGGCTTTAAAGGGTTAAGAATATTTTAATCTTAAACAGTCCTAAGAGTTACAGCTGCATTAGCCTAGAGGTGTTGCATTTGACTTTCTGTCTGCTCTTTCAAAGTACAATCTTATCTGCATTATTTTTAACATTGTGGACAATTAATTCAAAGCAAAAACAGGTATGTGGCAGATTTGAGCTGAGCAGCTCAGTGTGCTGCATGTTGTTTCTTTGTTCAGAAAAAGCTTAATGGGATACGACATTGAAAAGTCTGAACAGAAAACTCTTTTCCTTTGATATTTTTTGTCACAATGAAATTATTTAAAGATGACACCAAAGACTGCAGCAGTGCTTTTTACTGGGCCCTGCATTTCAAAGCTCAGCTTAAGAACAAGCAACATGTTGAAACGATGCAGTACCCTCCAAGGTAAATAAAATAAGTTATGTTTATACAGACAGAAATGATGGCTTTGGAACCAGTAAGAAATGTTCTATTTGGCTGCAGTGCATACAGCCAGGTCAGCTGATTCCATCTTAATGTTTTGCACAGACTCATTCAGTGCCCCAAACACAACATGACTGCAAGTGGTCCATGTAATGGACTGGGCGCATGCCTCTATTTTCCATTTACTTCCATAGAATTATACTAATTGTAGTGCAACTTTACTCTTTCTGCTCTCACTGTGCATGGTAAGCTTCTGCAGCTGGCTGCACCCATGAAGTCTCTATGAGGACACTGGTATTTGTTTGTAACACAACATGTGACAGCAGCCTGAGAACAATTCTGAATTCAGAGTATGCCATCAGGTAGTCTATAAGCATAATGTGAAGCTTATCTATGTGACAGTGTAGATGCTCCTCACCGATTCATCCATGATAGATGCAGGGTCAAAGTAGTCTGGCTTGAGCTCAGACCTCTCCCGGCGGTTCTTCGAGGGTGGCTGGAGGAGAAAGACAACCCGTTTAGAGCAGATACTCCATAAACCTTTAGTGTTTGCTCATTTTATAAAATGGGATTGAGCCATATTGGGGAAAAAAGACAAAACATGATATAATGGATTTTTGCTACAGGTCTCACGCAATATATGTGTATAATTCAGCAGATATTTACTTCTACAGACTCCTGTAGCTCAGTTTGGAAAGAATTTATCACTATTCTAAAAAAAAAAAAAGAGTGAATTTAGAGACTTGGGTAGCTGTCCAATTTCTGGTTGATTCAACATGACATTTGGAGTCTCTTTCAAAGCGCAGCACTAGAAGTAAGCATCCAATAATAGGCATTTGTCTTGGATAAAATTTTGTTCTGGTGTTACACTCACATAGCTCTGTGGTGTTGGCGTAAGTGGTCATACTAAATTAGTCATGTTGCCTAGTGTAGGATCAACAGTTTCAAGTCCCTAATGACAGAGTGCACATGTCATCTTCAAAAAACCATATATATTTTCCCCAGACTATTTTGACAATTCCTTTTGTCTTCCTTGATCTTTTTAGAATACCACGCAAAAATAATCCAACAAGATGCTCAACTGTTGCATGATAAACAAATTCGTCTCGTCTCAGAATAACTGACTGGGTTATTCCCTATGTAGGCACTTTGTGTACAAAACCAGTAAACAAAATATATTTAAATCAAGATATATTATGGTGTTAGTCGTGAAAAAGGTATATAATCGGCTGAAAACAACAGCAACTAAAGAACCCTCCCAATGGTAATTTTACCAGATGCCTAAATGAGATGTGAAAAATCCTGTGTGTAATCTTTTGAGACAGACAGTGTCCACACGTACACGGGTATTTTTAAAAACGGAGCTTCTGGAAAACTCTGGCCAGGGTGAAGACTTTTAGAAACTTCGTTTCCAGTGCTGTTTTTGGACAAGGAAAATAGCCGTCCCTGGTAGGCTAGCGGTTAAGGCGCAGCGCCGTGGCGCCCCGGGTTCAAATCAGGGTTGTGTCAGGAAGGGAGTCCGGCGTAAAACACATGCCAAATGTCAACATGCGAGTCGTCAGTGTGACGATTTGCTGTGGCGACCCTTAAACGGGAAAAGCCAAAAGTGACTTTGTGTGGACAAGGAAAAAGGAGCTCTTGGCTTGTTACATGGGTACTGGAATGACATTTGCTGAATGTTAGTGTGCGACATCAAGTCCTTTGTTTATCAGGAGATATTGTGCAGTGGCGGGCATAGCCAAACTAGCGACTGTACTAGTAACACTCCTAGTCACACTATTAACCTGCTTACTTGTACACTTGTGGTTACTCACCCACTATATGGAGGAACAGAGGTGCCAGGATGTGCTATGGATGTCAGTTCTACACTCGACAACTCTCCCATGTCACAGACCCTGAAGTCAACTTTTTCTAGTGCTTTGTTAACATTATACTTCAGTGTGACATTGGGGAATAACTTCACTTCACTGCAAGTCCACACAAGTCCCCCTTACCTTGATGTGTCATTAACGTTAGTATCCCAGAATTGTTTTTCTTCTTCTTCTTCTTTTTTTTTTTTTCTTCAGACTTCTGATTGGCCAACTTGACTTTAGGGATATATTGTAACCTGCTGGTTTGACATATTCTCACATTTTCATGTTGGCAAAGATTTTTGTTTTCTTTTACAACAGTGCATGTTTGTTTTTTTTTGTTTTTTTTTTTAAACAAAGGTGGAACGATCTTTTTTTAAATACCGGTGTACGTGTGGACTAGGCCAGTCTCGAGAATGCAGGTTTGACAGCAGCAGACTGAAGGTGATAAAGAAGCAACTGGCCAATAATTAAGCCGGGGTTTTACAGTATCTGTTACCTGGGAGCTTTATTTCAAACATTCATAAACAGAAACCAAATGGGGAATGGTGCAAGATTGGTGACAAAGTGCTTTGCCTTTTTTTTTTCCAAAAGCTTATTAAGATATATGCAAGACTGTTTTATATATACACTGAAATATGAATGATTTACAAAGTCAGAAACACCCAATTCAGTTGAATGTATCTCACCAGATCAATGTCCATGGTGTCAAAGTCCATGCCTTCATTGAGGTCATCCATGCGACCCTCAGATGACATCATCACATCCTCCACAATCGGCTCTTCATCTTCCTCCATAAGCCCAGTGCCACGACGACTGCAGAAACAAATTATAGAATTACAGAATCATACTTTTACAGGGATTTTCACAGGCACCTCTGTGCTGCTGTGTGTCTTACATAGCGTGCTGCAGATTGCTCCTGAGCTTGGCATAGTTCATGGCTCTTTCCTGCTGCTGGCGTGCCTCTTCTTGCTGTCTCTGAGCCAGCATCCAAGTCACCTGGGAACTAAATGCACAACAGTATATTAATTAGCCATGTTTGGTGATTTAACTGGAGATACCACAAGCATGTCAGTTACAACTATATAGCCTGGCGCCTATGAAATGTCAGGTTGAATAAATAGTAAGGCCGGATATCAATACTTGATTCATGATAATTCATGTATATCAGTTAAAGTATGTCTCAAAATCTTAGGGACTTACTTTTTTCTACATGCAATAAGCAGGGGTGTAACAACCCATCAATCTGGATTGATGCACTGACCAAACACCCCACGATCTGATGACATCAATGCAAAATGTAAACATCTATGTTTTGTGTGCTTTTATTTTGACAGCCAGCCACACAAGTGCACACTTCTGGTGAAGCACTATTCTTTGCAGTGCAGCTGGCATTCTGAGACTGGGAATTCACACTAAAAGGGAGACATGAGCAGCACAAAAGCTACTGAAGCATTTGATCCATTCGGGCCACACTGACTCCGACCTCCATGCAGTGTCACTGTCATCAGAACAGATGATCATCTGTCAGCAAGACAGTGACTGCACAAACAGTCTGTGGGGATTATGCTTTGTTAAATGCACCAGAGAAAAGAAACTTGAAGTGTAGAAAACTGGGGGCTCACACATCTGAGTCAGTGTGGACTGATGTGATAGATTCGAGTTTTATCTGTTATGCTTTTTCGAAAACAATCAGCCAGTATCTCACATTTTTCTCCTGGTCCCTGGCACTTACAAGTCAAGAGCGACATCAGGCTGTGATCTTTCGGGTACCAACATGTAGTCTGTCATATCCCTCATCCAAGATTTTATGGCTCTATAATCGTGTCACCTGACACAGCAGCCACCGCGTCAGAAAAACAATTCATGTAGTCTGAACCAGGCATAAGGGAACTTGTTTTTATATACATAATTTAGATGGAATGGGGAAGCACTATTGACAGGAATTAACATCACACTGTTTTTGGTCCCAATCACTTTCACATCAAATGTTTTCTGAAAATGTCTGAACTTGGATTCCCATGGCCTGGGAATCATGTTTTTCTTTTTTTGACTTGGCACTTAAAACTAAAAAGTGGCAACTTAAACAACTTTGGGCCTGTTATGCCTAAGGATGAATCAATAAATCTTCTACTGTCAAAAATATCTTTTATGTACTAAGTCGTGACTCATGTAACGTTATCAAACTGTGAACTGACTGCAACATTGAGGCCTGCATACTTGTAATCCATGGGTGTCTGGTGGTGCTGAGGTGTCTGTTGATGGTGCTGTGGATGTTGGTGGGGCTGCTGCTGGTCATGAGGGAGTGGGTAGACCCCCATGTAGCTGTCATCACGGCCTCTCTTAGGGTCTCTCGTGGCAGTGGATGTGAGGTGGGGGGACGGCATCATAACTGGGGTCTGCATGCTCTGCTGCCACACCTCACTGCTGCTGCTGGTCTCCTCTGGAAGGAAAGGGTCAACTGTTAAAGTCGGTGCACAAGCCTGTGCTATTACACATTTTGCTCAGGTTATCCAAATTTACTCCCAAATCTCAACAGAGTTACGTTGGGTACTAACACTCCCCCATTGACACACACCATGGTGGCTCTTGTATAGCGCCGCTTGCACAGCTATGACACAGAGATCCACATAGTGACTCTCTCAAACAGATATAAACATGTTTGCAGTGTCAGACCCCAATCAGACAGAGTGCATTTTAGGAACATGGGGCAGCTTTGATTTCAAAAAGAGTGAAGCATTTTGCATGCTGCTCTTGCGTTGCTGAGCGCCCTGCGTTCTTGGCAGTATCGTCCCAATTGCAAAAAACTTCAACTTAGAGCAAAAAAAACACACCCAGTGTCAGTGGGATTTTTTTTTCTATTGTCCAATCAGACCAATTGAGAGGTGAGCATTCTGTGGTGGTGACCTGAAAGACAGATGCTCAGCCAATCGACAGGGCAGAGGGATTGTAGTGAGTGGTGACTTTTGACATATGAGGCTCAATGTTTGACAGCATACTGTCACACAGTCCCCGACTGATCCTAAAATAACCCTGAGGCGAGGGTGTCCGGTACCCACATACGTAGATCTGTGTTCCTGTGTCCATGGAATTTGAGAACAGCTTCTCATGATCAATCACAGCTAAAGCCTGTCCATGTTTTATGCTTAGATAATAAGCAAGTTGAGACAATTATATGTGTTTTATGTTTAGATGATTGTTTATATAAATGTTTAAACAGGCTAGATGTTTAGGTTAGGCTAAGAACAGTGAATCTGTGGTTGCCTAGTAATGACTAAAGAAAAAGATGCAGCAAGCTGCTCTTTGTTATGACACAAAAAAGGCAGTGCAACTCACATTTTTATATATGCTTGGAGAGAGACTTCTACCAGGATGTGAGGGTGCTGTTGCCCTTTAACATGGTTTATTTTGCAGTCACACTCGGTGATGCCTTTGAAAAAAACTCAACTGCACCTTAAATTTGTTCCTGAAATGCGACAGATCACTCGTGGTCTGGAGCCCTGAATTTGCAAAAATCTCAGCATTTAATATTTCAGAGACACCACTTGTCAGGAAGAGACAGACATTTCAGTGACACTTTGACTGGTAAGGAGCAGTTTGACTCTTGACTCTTTCATACCATCTGCTGTTTAATCTCCTCACCAATAAGTTCAAATGGCTGTGCTAGGCTGGTAGGAACACATCTGGGTTAATCTGGGCTCCAACTCTGCTTCTGTAACATCATGGCTGGGCAATAATATGTGATTCACATGAAGACCTGTGCATTTGTGCAAAGGTGGGTGTTGACAAGTCTGAAGTAACTGAGGTTTATATTTCACAACAGAAAACTGCTGATGTCTGTTTAAAAGCTTTAAGAATTTATGCAGCTGTAAGCATAATTTCTCATTTTGCATTTTTCTCAGATGTAAAAAAATTAAAATAAATAAATTTAAAAACACTATTATGAATACAGATGTTAAACATAATTAATGGCTTTGTTGATTCCCAATGTGCTCTACCTTCTGGCAGCTTCCTCTTGGCGGCTGAAGTTCCAGCTGTAGTAGCAGGAGGCTTGGTCTTCTTGGAGCGAACTGAAGAGCCTCTGCTGGAGTAACCACTCATTACTGACATGGTATCGTCATCACCACCAGCCTGCAAAGAATTCCTGTAGGAAATGAGGGGGAGCCAGCAGTCCTCTCGCTGCAGTGCCATCTGGAACGTCATGAAGCGCTCCAGGTACATGTGGCTGGGGAGAAGCGGGAGGTCACACAGTCAAGATGAACACACTCCTACATCCATGCATGCAGAGAACAAACTTTACACACAAAACCAGGTGCACATTCCAACTGGAGGGTAGGAAGGAAAAAAAAAACTCATATCAACCACTCATGCATCAAAAACACCAGTTGCACCAGTTGTCCCAAACACCTGTTGCATTAATACACAGAAGCCCAACACCCGTCAACTCAGCAAAAAAACTTACACAGTCCTCTTGTCTTGTCTCATAAGCTTAGAGGAAAACTCGCTGAGGATGTCCAAGAAAGCCAGGTTGAGGGGAGGGCCTCCATCTCCCTGGGGACTAGGCTCCTTAAATGCAAACTCGATACCATCCCTGACAGTTGCACAGAGAAGAATAACACACTGTGAGCACAGAAAAAAATATTTCATTGCCATAATAAACATAAATAAATAAAAGGATTCCAAACTGTGTAATTAAAGTTCACAGCCTAAAATAAACTGATGTTTAATCTATGTGGAATTTTAGTTGAATTTTTAAGACATTTTTCTTCATTAAAAAAATTATAATACCAACAAGAAGAACAGAAGAAGACTGTTACTTAATATTAATCCAGTTATGTTGTTGAAAAAGCTTGATTAATATGTCATGTTACAATAAATTCCTCTAAATCAAACCAGTTCCAAATTTTATAGTGCACCAATACATGATCATTAGTAGGGCTGTTAAGAAATATTCTAAATTCGATAATATAATCGGATAGTAAAAAAGAAAAGACATTCGATTGTGAAAATTATTCTCATGTGAGCCTGGTCCACTGCATGACGGACAGGAGACACAGGCAACATTACGTGCAGATGATGGCAGAACCCAACCCAACATAGCCACAGAGACAGTGATTTGCACTCCAAAGAACTTAAAAAGCCCCATTTGGAAATATTTCAGATTTTGGTCAGCAGACGACAAAATTGTGGAACCTTGAGACAAATTGTGTGTAAGCTATGCAAGACAGAATTAGCCTACCATTTCGCCTCTAGCAACCCAAGGGCCTATATCAAAAATATGCAACCAAATGAGCATGATCTGGAGTCCATAGCTCCAGCCAAACAGCCACATCTGGACTGGATATTTTTCACCGCCTGCTACAAGCTCGATGTCTGCAGCATGACAAGAGGTTTGCCGAAATAAACTTATTTCGTTCATATGCAAGGACATTAGCATGATCAGTATAGCTGATCACGAGCTTCAGACAATTCTGTCAGGAATTGGAACCATGGTACCATATACCCAGTCATATAATGTGTTAATATGTAAATCTTTAAAAAGACATTTGTGTTAACCTAAACACACGTTTACAAGTAATAATGTCTCTTGTGTTAGTTTGCCCTGCAAACGATATAATGCGCAAAAATGGATGTTCGATTGGTTCAAATATGGAAAGATTTTGTTTTTTAGGACAAATACCCAATGTCATTTTTGGCCAATTTTGACAGCACTAATGATTAGTGATTTTAAACAAAACTCCAGAGACCTTTATAGCTATTTCCCTTGTGGACATTCCATATGCCAGTGTGGCCAGAGATATGACCTGTTCCACTTGACTATACCCCACGTTCATGTCACCTTGTGTTAAAAAGCAATGCTATATTACTTTCAGAGTTCACACACTTTATATACTAGATGGAACAAAGCTGAATTTTCAGTCCATGTTTCATTACCTCAGCACACATTGCACACTGGTCTGTTGTGTAAAGAATACCCAGGCTAACATATGAAACATGCATACACTGTCTTCCGTGGCACCACACTGAGGTAATTGGTTTTATTTTGCTACTACACTTGTTAGTGTTTGCACAAGCTGGTGAGAAACACACAATTGTGCAGCAGAAATTAGCACTGTACACTTGTGTAGCAAAATGTAGGATCCAAAATTTGTAACACCAGGAACACCTCTTTTCATTTGTGTGTGGTTCCTAACAGAGTATGTAACAGGCCAGGTTTGTGGTTTTGTGTTAGTAGCTCTGCTGCTCCAATGTTTGTGCATTACATAATTTCAGTGCATGGTAATGGGCAAACCTGCAACATCTTATCACATAAGTCTTTAAAAAAAAGAAACAAAACACATCAAGAAGGAACAAGGTATTCAAGATATAATTTGTCTGACATGACAAATACAAGGCCAAAAGCAGAATGATGCCTTACTTATGGAGCATAGCGATGGCATCTCTAGTTTTGACTTGGTCAAGACCAAAGGTTAGAGAAAAACGACGAGCCAACTCCTTGATTCCACAGAATGCAGAGGAGGAGCGATCAAACCCATGACCCAATTCAGACAGCATTTCATTGAACAGCTGGTAGGAACAGAGTTGTGAAACATTAGATTAACAACATCGTAAAAATAGGACAAATGAATTAGTGAATGAGTGAGAATGTGTATACCGACCTGCTGCAGACTCAGGATGAGTGTCTTGGCACACTGAATCTTGTCAATTTGCCGAGTCTTACTCATAGTCTCCTTTATGATGTCACCATAGTCATTGTAATACTACATACAAAAAAGAAAGAGATTAGAGGAACATGAAGAAATACAGACCATGCACTGATTTCTGTAGTAGCAGATATGTGCATTAAAAACCCTGTGTTGCTCCTGCACCAACTTATTATTCACAAAAGACACTGTAGGGCTGTAATGTACAACTGGATTTTTTGATAAAATGATAAATGCTGAACTGACCCTCATGTACTGTTTGAAGATGTCAGCTCCAGTCTTCATTTCTACCACACAGTAGATAATCAATTTACAGTAGGCAGCCAGGAGGTTTCTCCTCTTGTGCAGAGCTTCGATCTTTACTGCCTCGTCATCCTGTTGCCCATCTGAAATGACAATAAAAAAAAATAAAAAAAAGGAGTTTTACAAGCTATGCATAGGCCAATTTAAAAGACTGCCCTATTACTTGCTTCCCCTTGCTTAGTGGGGCAGAGCAGAAATTAAATGAGTTTGTAGAACTGCACATTTGCATCTGTACCTGTGCTATTTGTGTCATCATCCTGGTCTATGAAGACATGGTTCAGGACAAAGGAGAGCAGTTCAGATTGCAGAGAGTCCTCTGGGGAATAGACCAGAGGCTCCAGGTGTTCCCTGCCTCCAGACACCATCTGGTGGCTGAAGATGAGCAGGAGATCACATAAGATGGTGAATGCCTGTGAGAGGAAAGAATAAAATGTCAAATTAAAACTCAGTTTGCACAAGTCCTATACAAAGCACTCCTAACCAATGCAGTTTTAAAGTAGGTTTCTGAGTGTAATTACACAGAACACCTTATGGATTTGTGAAAATCTGACTTCTAACATCAGTCACAGGGCACAGTGAAGTTGCTTTTCATGTGATACCACCCTTCTTACTAGCACTTAGCAGCTTAGAAATCCACTGTAGCTGCAATGAATGGGAGTCAGAAAACCTCTTAGGAGTTAAAAGGTTTGACCACCTTTCTTAATTGCTCACTTAATATTTTTTACAGCTGTCTTGCTTTGCTTTAAAGCAGATACTACTACCACTAAGTGGGAGAGAGGAAAACGACAGAAACTGGTGGCCATTACGGAAACGCATGCAGGGTGTTCTTTACAGGACTGCGTAGGGCACGCAGCACCTTCAGCAACATGCTGCTCTACTCACTGTGTACGAACTGGCGCTACTATTGTTCTTATAGCTATTTATACTCTATTTTTATTGAAATGTTTTGCTCTAGTGCTGGAATACTTGAATTTCTCTTATGAAGGGAACAATAAAGTATTATCATAATTGTTATTGTGTCCGTGTCACCTGTTCTTTGACAGCTGTGTTGACATTGGTGAGGTAGCGCTGACACATCATGCAGAATGCCCTCATCTGCTTCCTCAGGGTCACCAGGTCATCCTGATTCAAAACATGGTTCATGTTTTTCATTACAGTTTCGACACTTGCACATATCCGATTCTCTTCAAAACAGTTCAGAATGGGGCAGTAAAACTGGCTTTAGGAGACCTCACCTTCCTGGAGCTGCCCTCAGATAACTTGGCGAGGTGCCACAGAATCACATAGTGGGTACACTGCAGGGAGTGGATGACTATCTGCTCACATGGACAGGCATAAAAACAAACAAAAAAACATAATACATGAATAATTATTCAAATTCACAACAAATGATAGTGTGTCCAGTCATGTAACTCCACTTGGCTCATGTATATATTTAATAACCTGCTCAGGCATGTCTCCATTCTCGATGCCTGTGTTGAGCAGTTTGAAGTTGCTGGTAAAGAGGTCCCAACCTGACAGGTCATGTGCACTGCAACAGATTGGACAAAGGCTCAGTTTCAGACACATTTACACAAAGTCACAGGTAAATTACTGTTCCAACTGAAGAGAACACAGGAGATGTAAAAAATAGGTGATATGATAAGTGTATGAAGAAATAGGGTACGGTAGATAAATTTCATACTTGTGAAATGCTGTGATCCTCTTTAACGTGGACAAAACCTGATAAGCATCATCTTCATCAGCATCTTCACCCTGGAGAGAGAAATTGTGAAACTAAAATTTCATGGATAAAGATGCTTACTCATCTGGTAAGAACTGAATCATCCACAAAAGATACAAATTCAAGTCCTCAGATATAAATGAGTTTTCTAAAGGCTTTTTAAAATGGCTTTCTAAAAACAGTTTCACATAAACAGTCAATATGTGTAAAAATGTAGAATTTACAACAGTATTAATGCTTAGGCAACAAGAGAAGTTTATGCAAAATACATAAATGTTACGCTGGGCCAGCAATGACAGTGATAATGTTAGGTGGTAGAGATATTAGGATCAAGTCCACTTTTCCAAAAGGACAATGAGAACCAAACATGGATGTTCAGGAGTGCTGATGTGTGCATCCTGTCACTCCTACCTCTTGTAGAAAATCCTCCAGTAGCCTGTTGAACTTGTCCACCAGCTCATCCAGCAGCTGGGATCGGGCTATGTCCACTCTGTTAAAGATTGTGAACTCTTCATTGCAGAGGGCATGGTAAGTTTTGGAGCAAGCCTCCAAAACTTCAGTGTCTGTGTGCTTCTCCACAATTTCCTTGATCTGACGTAGCAGGGATTCAAGGTGCTGCAGAGAGAAAATGTGATGTATCATGCATGATAACAGTCAATGAGGAAAATATTATTTTAATGAAATGATCAAATTTTTCCTGATCTGACTGGTGGTGTCCCATAAATGTCTAACCTTCTCCAGGCGTCCTGTGGTATAAATTTCCAAGTCAAAGAACTGAGGCAGCTGCAACAAATTAGTCACCTTCTCTGCATCCACAGCATACTGTAGAACAAACATTTAACATAATGACATTTTCTGATTGATGAAGACACAACTGAAGGCAACAGTCCTTCAGAGGAGTATTTATTAAAACCAATAAGTGAATGCAACAAGCCTTGGCCAGTAGAGGGGGCAAGGCCACAGCAAACAGCTCTGTCATTCTGGTCCTATCATCCAGCTGAGTCTTCTTCTCTTTAGCTGTCATCACCTGGTCACAGATGCAGCAAGTTAGATGCTTGTCCTCAGACAGTTTGTTTTCACACATTAAGAAAAAAGGAACTTATTTCAACATATGCACTATGTAATATATTCAAAAACCTAAATTATTTCTCTAATACGCTATAAATACCATGTAGCGAATACAATCCTTTTAACTGATATGTATGTGCTGTTAGAAGGACCCAGTTCTAAAGTAAGTAAGTGATCGATGTTCAACACAAATGCCATCATGGAATCCCCAGAACAGTCAGGCCCATGTTGAGTAGAAAAACAAACATTACGGATTATTATTTGCATTAGTTTCTTCTTTGTTCTCTCAGCCTTATATTGTTTACTTGCTCTTTGCTATTGCTGTACATAAGGATATGTACATACATATTGACAGCCACTGTACCAGAGTCAAATTCCTCATGTGCCCAACACACCTGGCCAATAAGACTGATTCTGAGTCTGATTATCCTTTAACATACCATTAAAAGTGTGTTAGCCACTCTTACCCTCTTCCCTGTGCCTCTTCCAACAGGTGGGTGGCATTCAGCAGCCTGGCGTACAGTGCACAGCATGATTTCAATCAAGGCCGTCTCTTGTCTGTCCGTAAGAGCTAAAAAAAAAATAAAAAAAAATATCAGGGTGCACTTGTATCACACGTGTACCCTAAGCATAATGTAAGGTAGGCTGCCATACCTTCTTCTCCTGGTAATGGTTCATCAAGCAGTAAACTGATCATACACTCCCAGTCCTTCAGTAGCTCTGCACCACATTCCCAGAGGGAGTCCACTAGGTAGGCCGCGTGCTCATGGAGCTAAGGGGAGAGAGATGTTCATTCAAATGAAGGAAGACTGATTTTGTCTGTTTACATTTTTTTTTTGTATTTGATTTATTCTTTCAAACATGTAACGACAGTCAATATGTCAACACACATCATTTCACACATATCCATATTGCCTATAAAGATAAAAATAATAACATACCTCACTCTCAAGGAAAAAGAAGACTGTGGTCTTAATGAGGTTGGCGTTTGGGCCTTGCCTGCCTCTCCTCTTGGGGGCGCCTTCCTCCTCCGGTTCCCGCTGGCTGAACAATCTTTAAGAACAGTAATGACTGATTATCACACAAAAGTAACCACCACATAATCTAAATATATTTTTAGAGGTAGCAAGGGGCATCTAAATTAAAACTTAAAATAAAATAAACATTTTTGCTGACAAACCAGACTTCTATAGTTTCCAAAGGAATGACTGCCAGGATGAAGTTGAGAAACATTTACACTGTTTCTATGCAAACGGAAGTACTGAGTGTGTTTTCTGACTATGTGTAGTCTCAAATTCCCACTTGTCCATTACAGAGTTAAGTCCATTGTTTTCTCTTCTTCTCCTAACCTGCCTCTACATTCATTTTCCTGAACTCATGCTATGCTTCCCTCTCAAGTGACAAGTATGATTCATGTCTGAACATACTTCTTAAAGAGGAATTCTCCTGCAGCAACAGCGACAGGTCTGTGTGCTGAGTAGACCAAGTGATAGACACTCTCACAGTCCTCAGGGGTTAACACCTCATCTGTACTACTGTAGAGACAAACAGTCAACCAAAGTTACACAGTAGCTGTAAGCAGCACAAATGTATTTGACATAATTCATGAAAATTATGTACACATACACACTACCAACTTTAAAGCTGGATCAACAGCACTAATCAGATTACATTACAAAAAAAGCCACTTACTTCAAGACTAGAGTGAGTAGTTTAATTGCTTGTACAGCAACATCATACTCTTTATCAAGAGTCATGGAGACAATACGGTCCTATGCAAAGACACAGGTGACAGACTTAATGAGTTATTTGGATAAAATGACTTTTGACTGACTGTGTGAAACACTATCAGTAGAATATAAAATGCAAGGTGCCTACAGAATGTAAGAACAGTGTTCGTTGCTGTACAAGAATGTGAAACAATGAAGTTTGAGCTGTTGTGTCTAGGTTGCCCAGCAGGTGGTGCTGACCTTGAAGCGACTGGTGAAAAGTTCCAATCTTGCATTTAGCTCTCTGTTGTAGTAGAGACCCTGCAGAGCTGTCAGGCACTTCAGACGTACTTCGCCTTGCTGGAATATCAAATTTGAAAGTAACCATTTATTGGTTATTCCAGTAATTGACAACAATCAATGCCTTTTACTATGAATGACCAAGATTAAAAATCTTTCACAGCTGCTCACAACTTAAAGTATAGACTTTTTCCCCTCCTGTCTTTACATAATACCTGAAACCTTTAACACCACACAAAAAATACTAAAGATTTGCCTGTTTTTGTTTGTGTATTAGAAGCCTGATGATAAATACTGGAAAGAAAAAAGGTATGAATCCTGAGTTCTGAACTTTTGTGGTTACACTTTGTTTACAACTGAGTCAAAGATTGTGCCTATCACAGCCCTGTATGTCCACACAGATTATGTCATTTTTTTCTGGCTGATCAGACTGATGTTGTGCACTGCTAAGCTAGGAACTCTGTAATGACACTAACAAAGCTTTAAGTTGCCCTACACTCACAGGTGTAACAAAGCTAACAGGAGAATGAGAATCATATCAATAAGGCTCAGTCTGTACATGTCCACAGTCCTGAGGTCTAATTAGGAAAATAAAGTGAGAACTTCTGTGGGCCATGGCCATGTAGAGGCTTTAAATAAACATTCTTGTAACCCACCTTATCATGCATTGTCCATCCCACATACTTCAGATAGCTGTCATTGAGGAAGGCATCACTATAGAGTTTCATCCACACTCCGATCTCTTCTATACAGATGGCCCTGATTTCTGCTATCGAATCACTGGTAAAACATATTATTTGTTAAACAGAATACAAGAACAAAAGCTGTTTCTTATAGCAGTAGTTGTTGTTGATAACAGAAGTGCATTATATGAAGTCATACCGATATCTGTGAACAAACACTCCTTTGAATATTGCATTCATCATGTTTTCAATCTCATCCTGATTTTCTTGGAGCTGAAATGAAGAGCAAAACAAAACAGATGAACACATTTTGGTCAAACAAAGTTGAACTGACTACAATACTACAGTAAGAGGTGACCTGGAGGTACTGTCAATATAACTAGATGCTCGACAGCCAACAATGCCACCATGCTGTAGTGTGGCTGCAAAGTGAAATAACAGATGGATGCCCAGTGAGACCATATTGTTATATAACCTAATAAACTGACTAAGCCATCTGAATTAACACTTGGCACTAGCACAATCACTGTAGGTCCACCACCTACAGAGGTGTTGCAGTTATAAAAAATAAAACAGATTTATGGTCACAAGACTAATCCAATTATTTATACTTGTGCATGTAACTGTGATCAGTGTGTCTGGATGAGCAGTTAGATGTATCCACATGATTATTTGCCTGAGCAAAATGACCTGTAGGAAAATACAGCCTGCAGGTTGGGCAATGTTTCACTCTAATTAATGCTGATTTCAATTATTGTTTTCTAAAATATTTGTTATAAAATGTACAAAATGGGCCTGCCATAAGGGTTGTGATAGACAAGGATATTGCAAAGTTTCCATATGGTGTCATCAAGCTCAGTGACCAATAGGAAAGCCAAAAATTCAAAACACAGCCATTCCAGCTTGTCGGCGCTCTACAACATAGACAAGTGTGAAAATTCTCTGCTGTCACAAGTCTCATCACACGAGATGTCCAGTAGAATCCAATCCAGTAATAGTAGCTTGCCCCTTCATGGCCATAAAAATATACATACTACTGGTGCAGTGGGCATTAAAGTCACTTTATATATAGAACACTGTAGTTTTCTGCACACATGAAACACTTGCAAGAGTCAAAATGTGATGCTTGTTAGCTTTAATGAATGAAAATTAAAGGACAAAGTGTTGCCTTAAATATAACTAACATTTTTCTGATGCTTTATAAGTGATATGAGCGATCATGCATGCAGCATATTAGCATTCATTTCCCTGATTGTGTTGCTGCAGAATGCTACTTGGAATGATTTGCCTCAATGGGGGGAACCACTGTGCAGCAGTGATGTCCCCAGCCAGAAGTATCTCAATAAGGAGCACAGGCAAAGTTGGCTAAAGAAAACACTGAGTGCATCTTATTTATTTATTTATTTATTTATTTATTTGAGAGAGAATAAACTATTTGATTTTTAATAATGCATTGCTTGTTTTTTCATTGATCTACGGGTTTAATTTACCACTTACATGTATTTCAAATGTGCCACCTCTGAATCTGTGCCCAGCCTGGCCACTTCATTCAAAAGATTCTAGATCTGCCCCTGAGCAAAGCATGACAGTCGGTGAGTGTGACTAAGTGTCTGACATCTGAGCGTGACTGGATACCTAATGTAGGTTACTGTTATATGCTCTAAACAAACAAACTACATACACAAACAAAACAAACTGTAGGTATTGTCCTAAGGTGCTAAAAACAACTGGTGACTGTAGGCGACAAACCACATGGATAATGGCTGTGCACATATTACGACCTGTTTCAGAGAGACAGGACCACCAAATCTAACCGTTTCTAAATGTGAATCCTCACGTTAACTTGTTTGAGAAGAAAAAAAAAAAAAAGCATTCTTTGCTCATCCTGTCCTCAGTCTGAAACCATAATCTGGTAATTGAATCCAAGCCCAAGCACAACTTTCATAGCCATAAATATTATTCAATACTCCTCTTTCAAACTTTTCAACACTCATTCCTCCTTTGGTCTCTAAACATTGTATGGGGCATAATTAACCTACTGTTGTTAAATTATTCCAAAAGATCCTGATGATATGAAAACAAAACAAATAGTCGGTTTAGTGCAAGCTTTTTGAAATAGTGCACTGCACTCATGCATTGCTGAGCTGACACTGCACTAAGCCAAAATGCAAACAAAGACTTTTATTAATAAAGTAAGTCTATTTTGTTAACACAGACACAGACTACAGGGTTTCTTATGGCTGTATACATACATTTACAGCCATAGGCCTTTTCTTACATGACATAAAAAATCTGGAGGAATATTTTCTATATATCCATTTTCAAATCTAAAACATTTAGGCACCAGAAATTTGGCACAGTGCCTGAGAACTTTAAGCCCTGAGATTTAAAGCAAAAGGTGTGTTCTTAGGTATGAGGTATTTTAAAACAAAGACAGCTACTTGCCAAGTGGACCCCCTTACCTCTTTGCGTTTCTGCAGGAGCAGCTCTAGCCTGTCGTTGGCCCTTTTAGCGACCATTTTATTTCTCTCTGCCTCATACTGGCGCTGGGTGTTGTCCATGTTGATGCTCAGGTTTAGAGCTACATTCACCAAGGCTGTCATCAGCTTCATGGCTATCAAAAGTACAAGTAAAACCAAGAAATAAAACTATCATACAATAGTAACTGACTGACAAATACTAAAGGGCACTGCACACAGGCAGCGTCGTGGCTCGCCATGTGACACATCACATGTGGCATGAATTCAGTGCAGCACTACTGAAAATGGCTAGTAATCCAGTATTTTATGCTGCTGATGTGCATAGACGCCAGGAAAATGGGACAATAGCATAGCCTCAAGTGGTGACGCGCATCAGTTCGTCGCCTGTGTGTGGGCTTCCATTGAAAATAATGGGTGTGGGTGTTTTGACGCGCATCACATACCACCTGTGTGCGGAGCCCTAAAGTTGATCTTACTTGTCACTTTATGTTTGTTTATAGTGCCAGTTACCAGAATCAGAAGGCTTTCTTGTACATATTTATGTAAAACAGAGATAAAATGTAATCTTTAGGAAACCAAGTTGCACCACAGAACAAAACAAAATGAGTGACCTAACCTTAACGCATGACGGGAAACAGCAAATTAGAAAACTTTATTTATTTGTGCTTTGGAGAAACTCATTTTCTTTTAGTTTGGGTAATTGCACTTTGAATTAGACCTTCCACTTCTGGCTGCATCTGTATACATTTTTAACTGTTCCCAGAGGCATTAAGGAATCAGTATTAAATAGGGTTCCATCTAAAACAGCTCGGCACCAACTGACCTGCTCCAACCTGGCTACATACACCAGCACTGACACCAAGACATAACACATACATACATATGACAATATCACCAAAAACTGAAACATTTTCAGGGTCATAAACACAGATAAGGCAGAAATGTTGCAGTGAATTGTATACAACTATACAGGTGTACCTAATAAAGTGGCCTGTGAGTGTATGTGGTCACATCACCCCATCCGGCTCAGATAATGGCAGTTGTTGTAAAATGTACAATGCTGCTGCATAAACGACATTACATTAACTAGGGTCATGCTGAACACAGCTAGAGTACAGGATCTTCCTCCAACCAGGTGCCTTTGGTACTTCATTTTAGTGGGTAAACCCACCTACTCTACCAACATAAAGACTGAACACCTTTGTGTACATAACAAATGCAGCAGGTGTAAGCTGCCCTGCTTTTACATGTGCCACAAAACTAAGAGGTTTAATCAGCCAAAATATGTGAAATTACTTGTGTGGGTGTGCCATTGTTGTTAATGGCTCTAGCAGTGGTTGTATTCATTATGTCCTTTACTTATAACCAAAACAAGTTTCACTGATGACTGTGAAAACAAAACTAATCTAAACTTA
>NW_018127907.1:11175-23699 GCF_001952655.1 Monopterus albus | reverse complement strand
GAAAGAGCCCTTAGAATCTGTAAAACTGCCCCAAAGATACCCTCCTAGATGACTAGTTTTCCGACAGCTCATTACACTGTACTTTTACAGGACACATGGAGTATCTGGAATCCAACACTGACATTCAAATGCACTACTCTCCCTCTCTCATACACACAGTTCATCTTACCTGCCAGTGTTGAGGTGTGTCTGAAGGCTCGGACCTGGGAGTCTGATAGTCCAGTGAGAAGAGAGATGACTGTGTCCATCATGTACTCATCATAGATGATACTGTACTGACACTGGCGCACTAGCACCGAAATAAATTCACAGAAGCTTGATTTGAACTTCTTCCACTGGGGCCCTGCTATGGTTAGAGGGTAGTCACCACTGTCCTATAAGGGGCACAGAAGGGGGAAAAACATCAGTATATGCAAGGATGACATGCTACCACAATCACTGTCTCAAAGTTGCAAAAAGTTCTATTGTCCTTGGAAGATAAAATCATTCCAATGTTGATATCTAATATAAAATAACACTGGGGAGGTTTATGGTGGATATGATACTAATTGTAGTGGAAAATGTGACGCTACCTCATCAAATTCCTCTGTCATTCGACGGATGATTTCAGAGTTCTGCATATTGCGGAACATTTCTCCACTGACCACACCTGATAAACACAGAGAGGTTAAACAGAAGACCCTTTACTAAGCAATCAAGGAGACTGACTCACAGAGAACAGAGTAAAGTATGCCTGAGTAGTTTCTGTAAAGCACACAGAGTCAAACATTCTCCTCCAGTGACTTAAAACACACACACACGCACACATACCTTTACATCCTGAGCACTGGATAAAGAAATTGATGAGATCTAGTAACGCAACATCTCTGTCATGTTTGTAAGACTCGATCCAGTCATCAACAACAGACTGCAGGAAGACAGGGATAAGGGACAAAGATAAACTTAAAAATCTGAAATCAACAGAACACCAGTCTTTTTAATATGCTTGGGGAAAAGAGAGAGAGAGAAAGACAGAGAGATATTTATACCTGCATTGCACTCCTGCCCAGCTTCACCACCTCAAACAGCATCATGTTTTCCATGCCATTCTCCTGGTGGTGGCCATTTATCCGGCCTGCTCCCTTACCACCTTTGCCTTTCTCCCCTGTTGCCTTCTTCCCCTTTTTTCCACCCTGAATCAGATCAGCAAGCCATGAGGAATAATTAAGTGTGACAACTATCATAGAGATTTAGAAAAGACAACTATATCATAAATAATCTGTAAATAAAATAAAACATCAGCATGTTTTTTTTTTTAACAAAATGTCCTGTGTTTTCTATACCTTTCCTTTAGCTGGGTTTGCACTCCTTCCATCAGGATCCTCAGAGAAATCTGTGTCTGAAGAGAATCGAGTGTCTGTATCCCTGGTAGACACAAGCAGACACCCAAATTAAAACTCATGTCAACCTCAGACTTAATAGTAAATAAAAAGTGGAACTGTCCACTTACTGAGCATAGGAGAACTCCGGTGGTATTTCTGGTGCTATCATTTCTGCAACATTTTCTGGATAACTTCAACTTATAACTGACTTGAGATCCTCAGAAAATACAAGACAGGAGAGGGTGCATGTGACCTAGAATATTAAAAATAGTTTAGTGCACATGGCACTTGAGAGCTTATTACACACATAAAACACAGCAGAAATAATACATTTTACAAAATCAAACATCAAATGTGTATATGCTGGCAGAACTGGCATCCTCTGTAGTGAAAAAAAAGTTTCTTTGATGCTGTTCAGAAAGAGAGAAAAAAAATGTTTCACATAGTAACAGGGGGTGGCCACAAATGATCCTGTCATGCTCAGCTGTCTAGCCATTGGTTCCCTCTCTTCCTCTGCTCCCCCTGGTCTACAGACAACGTCATGCAAAAAGATTGGAGTGTCTTCCTCAATGGCCAAATATGCCACTGCCCTGTCCGCCCCACACGCATCTCAACCAATCAAAAGACTGAATCAACATCAACAAGCTAAAGAAGGCCATGGAGAAAGTATTGCATGGTTGTCATGTGTAAATTGACAATGCATATGACCAGAGTTAATTAGATGCAACTTTTAAAATTAGGATTCCTACTTTGTCCACAATTCAAAAACAAATCAATAAATGCACTCCAAAAACAACTGTTAGGTCCTAAAAAGGCAATCTCCACACTTCATATATCCACTCTTGATGCAGTAGATGAGTCTCTCAGTCCTTATACACAGTCATGACATACAAGTGTGTCATGGGATCTTCTCTCTTAATATGCGCTGTAAATAACTGATATATGCAAAATGAGAGTCTCATGAACCCTAACATTTATTAGTTCAAGTTCTTTATTTGCGCAGCTACATGTCTAACTTGCACGTTTCCCCCTGCCACTTCTTACAAAATCCAGTGTAATAATGATAATACATTTACTGACAGAGCACACTCGGCCAAGGTATACACCAAGTCACCAACGCTGTGTATAAGGTAGTTATGTTCTTCGAGTTTTAACCCAACCGGGGTAGTTAACAGTTTAAGTATCTGTTGACGTGCCTATTTCCGTGATAGTCAGGGGGATAAAGTTACTACATAGCAAGACGAAGGGGTTCTATGGGTGTAGACTGGAAAAGTGGCGCCAAATCGAGCGGTGTACCTCATAAACTTGTTACTGTGAAGCTAGTAGATACGACTTTGGATAAAACTAAACGGTGAAAACTAACTGCGTGGAATCCTGTAAGTCAACTATGCAACAGAGTACCGGTTCAGTTCCCTCCAACAATGCCGATAGGGATACACTCTTCCTCGGTTCCTGTCAAAATTGACACCGGTGCGCTGCTGGTGCTAACTCAACTAGCTATGCAGCCGAGTATTTTGGCATCTTTCCCCAGCGACAGCTCGTTGAAAACTGATTAAGCATGCATGTACTACTCCGTGCTAACAAAATGCAACTTGCTGGACAAGAAGGGCCGCTGCCTCTACAGTACATATCGTTAGATATCGGACTTGCCAGCGCTGAGTGGTGTCAGCGTAGTTGGATCATAATAACAAAACAACGTAAGCGCAAGCTAATAGTAGCTAGTACATAATGACGGTATTTAGTAACACAGGCAGTAACGTTAACTGCCTTCCGCCCTGAAATGAGTCGTTTACAGAGCTTACCCGAAGATGAATCAAATAACAACCAAAGACATGCTGCAATTAATCAGAGCTGAAAATAACACTCAGTAGTTAGCTATGCTAACTGCTACTGCTAACGTTACCTAAAAAAACATCACGTCCTTGCGTCCTCCATCTTGCCTTGGGAGTTCCAGTACCGTATTGCATAAGCCACAAACACTTTGTTTACAAATGTATAAAGTGCAGCTAAGTTACTTGAAACAATAAATGCATCTTTCGGTTACGGGCCAATTTTTTTGAGCAGGTGTGCCAAAAATCCAATTCGCTAGCTTGCTAACAACCGAAGTAGCTTAGCTATGTAGCGCGAGCTAGCAAACCGACTTGGTTCAAGCAGACATCCGCGCTCTGGGCTCATCTACGGCTAGCCTGGCTAGCAAAATACAAATCAACTAACTTCCAGATAGCTCTCCGCCATTTTACAGCTAACTTACCTTGTTATAAAATATAGTCCCAGCAGAATCGTAACTTTTACTATTCTTAAACAGCTTCTGTCTGAATCCCACTACAATTTGGTAAATAAAAGAGTTTAAAAGTCGCGGTCACAGGCGGTTTCGGACGTTCGCTCACCCCGCTTGCTCCGTAGTTCGGTTTGTTGTTTCGACGACCTGGGAGGAGAAAATCCTGGTGCAGAGCTACCACCTAGTGGCCACAATACACGTAGATACCCCAACGATGAACGGACATCTAGTGGCGACTAACTAGTACTACATCTTTCATGCTGCCGCTTCATTAGGAATAAGGTTATTGTTTTGTATTTATTTACCCGCTGTTGCAGGAAACGTAAAAGAGAAACAAAATTAAGTACAGAAATCTAAATGATTTATTTCAGTAAAATCCTGGCTTCAGCTGATCAAATCCCCATTACTTTAGAACAAGAGAAGAAACGATTTCCCATAGCTTACAGCTACTCTTCAGCTTCTTCTCATATGATATATATAAACTCTTAGGCTACCAAAAACAATAATAGTGTCTTTAGCTATAGCCTATAGTATAGTTTGTCATTTTAAACTGTTCATACAAATACATCATAGACAAACCTGTATAGATGAACGACTGTGGGGTTTAATTTAGTAAGTTTCTATTTGTGGAAAATGCTGTTTAGACTATAACCTATATAAGTTCAACTCTAACATGAGTTCATAAGAGGTACGAGTCCATCTGTCATCTCTGATGAACTATTTGGGAATAATAGCCTATGTGTTATTAGGTAGCCTATATACACCTTTACACAGAGGCTACATAGGTCTGCAGTACAAGGTAACCCCACCAACAAAAAAGGTGAACGATGTAGCCTACAAATTTTGTGGGAATAATATAGAAGCTCCAGTGAATTATGTTTAATAAGATAATCCATGTGACTATTACATACACACATATAAAACAAAACTCTGAACCATTAATCAATTTTCTTGTCTTCCAGGTTAAAGCAGATAATTGAATGACTGGCTGGTACATGACAGTTTGTTTCCATTTACCTATCTATGCAGAGTATTCTTTAAGATACTGCCTGCGAGCTGCTGCAACAATTTTTGCAATTACTAAAGCTTAAAAAGGTAAAGATTACTAATTGCAAAATGTAAGGTCACCAAAGAAAAAAACATTTCAAGTCAATTTATTAAAATTTATTCACTCCTGATGACACAACAGTTACCATAATGGAATGGTAAAATAATTTCGCACCACAATGATTAATTACAGGCCCTAAAGTCAGTTATAATGCAAGGTTTCAATGGATTTACCTTTATAAATGCAGAACAGCACACACTGAAGGAAAATAAAAGTAAAACACTGAGTACACTGGGCAAAATTACTATTATAACTGTATGATATTAAATGATTACATCCCATGACTAGTGTGATTGTGCTAAATTAAAAAAAAAAGGCACCTCTGGCAAGAAAGTGTGCAAAAAGGAAATTGCACTTAGTATTATTTACAGGTGTCAGTAGTCCAGAATCAACATCAGCTAATTATACAGTCTCTTCTGCGTATTATAGTGTTGTCAAATATTTTCTTTACTCATTCTCATACAATGAAAATGGTCCTTAAATATATAATGAGCTATCTACATTTATTATTAAAATACAATATCATAAAGATAGTAAGAAAGCAGCATTGAAGTTGGCAAGACTGGGATTCCTTTAAGCCATATAGGTCTTGATCTTCTGCTTTATTGCTCCACAGCAGATTGGACACTTAATGAGCGACTTTGAACACTCCTCACAAGTGACCAAATGACCACATGGAATGAAGACAATACCAATATCTCTGTCCATACATATTTTACACTGTTTTTCCCGCTGCAGCGTCTGTAGTTTCTCCAATGGGTCCTTATCTGACAGATAAAGCAAAAAACAGATCAGAATGCATTTGCTCATACTGTATATAGAAATAACTGCTGCTCAGGCTTTGCTCTATGTAATCAACACTGGTGGCTGGAAAAGAATAAGCCCAGTCATTTTCTATATTAATAGTATTTTCAGCAATCTCCATACAGAGGCTAAAACTTACAATGATTCGCCTCTACTCACAGTTAATGTCTGTCAGCTGTCAGTCTTGGATTAGTAATGGCCTGGTGTTTCATTACAAAAAGAACACGTTACCTAGTACTAGTTTTTAATTCTTTTTGAACAACAACAAAGAAGCTAATCCAAGACTGACAGCTGACAGACATTAACTGTGAGTAGAGGCGAATCTTTGCCTGTTTTAGCCTCTATATGGAGGCTGCTGAAAATACTATCAATACAGAAAATGACTGGCATTATCCTTCAATGTTTTGAACCTGGTTTAGTATACAGGAGGCAGTATCTTGCTCACTTGTACCGATAGCATCACTCTCTGGTGTGTTGTTATGGCAATCCTCCACAAGCGCTTCCAGGCTGGAGTAGCTTGAGCCCGTCTTACTGATCTTCTCCAAGATGGTCTTCTCCACCACGCTGGGCTCTACACCCATCCCTATGGCTTTCTGAGCCATGGCAGACTGCAGTACCTCTGAACACAAAGTGGAAACATCAGTGTACACAACTACAGTACTTATGTTAAACTATGTCAATATGTTACAGATATTCATATTTCTTGTCATTTTCAAGTAATGTATGTTAAATTATTTTTATTCTAATATTTACCATTTCTATTTCCTGAAAATCCATTCTGATGACTTGAGGTCTAGAAACAAACAGGGACATATTTATTTTCTGTATAATGCAAGTAAAACTAAAGTCTGAGTGGCATCACTAGAGACAAGAGTACAGGACTACAACACCTTTCACACATCCCAAGGAAGTATTTTTGCCCAGAAAACAAAGTGTACTGCACTAGTTCTAATTTTTCCAGTCAGAAAGGAAAATTATAAAATGTATATATATGCCACAAGACTGTGCATTACAGCAATTAAGTTGCATGAAGATGTGAATCAGATGAGCTATGTTTACATACACAAAAGGGAAACAGGCCACTGAGGGAAACTGGACTAAGGCAGATTTATCTGAAAATATTTATCCACTGCAATAAGCAGATGGTTCTAAAAACCACTGTTAAAAAAGCCAGTGCGAGTTGGATTTTTCACCCACTCACCATTTTTTTCTTTTCTTTTTTAAAACAAAAACTGCAATTGATTTTTCTTACTGTGCATTTCAAACAACATTAAAAAGTCCACGCGTGGAAAACTGATATTTTAAAATTCATTTCAGTTTCAGCCATATTTTGGATACAAGATGCATAGTACCACCTTAAGTACTGATACTTCCTTTGACCCCAACACACTTGTGTCACAGTGGTACTTTTGCTATTCTGGGTGTTTATCATGCACATGTGCTACATGTAAAGACACAATTAGAAATCAGGTTAAGCATGTCAATGGCCAAAAATCAGATGTTCACCAGGTTTCTCTAAGCGCTTATTAAGTAAATCAGTTTTGTTAAGATGAAAGTTATAAAATCAGATTGCTTCACAAAGTCAGCAACAACCCGATTACTTAAGTGCATGTAAAAACAGTGAATGCTTACAGGTCTATTTCCTCGTGGATCTTGTAGCTGGATGCTGTTGACAAATCCTTGTCCTTTTTCTGTTAACAGGAATGCTCATCTGATTTAAATTAATTAATTAATCAATTAATTAAAATAAAATACATAGCAAATGCCACAGCAAAAGGACCTGTGTGTATTTGAATGATTTGTTAGGTACACCAAGCTAAAACTAATACAATAGTCCTGCAATAAGTTCTCCCTGCATGAAGGTGATGTTCAGTTTCTGTTCAATGTGTTTTAGAAAAGTGCTGATTTAATTCTATGTTTATTTTGGTAGATGTGCCGCTTTTGAATTGTAATGTGTTATACTGACAGGTGTTTGTTATTTTGTCCACTCCGTTTATATCAGCGAGAAATAACCAAAACACCTTTCTGTATAAAACAGTACAGTAATGCAGTACAAAAGAGTGAACATGTTATTCTTACCCAGGGTAGTGTCTGGCATGTTCTTCCCAAGGGTCTTCCTCAGGCTGCCAGCCTTTCAAACCTCCACCACAGTGAAAACACAATACCTTGTCTCCCGTCCCTACAAGGACACACAATTTTTAGACTTGCTTACATTCATAACTATGATCAAACACCAAAGGAAATTTTAATCATTTAAAGCTTGGAAATTATGCTTTCTTTAGTCCCGTGACTGGTCGGGCATCTGTGCTCTACCTGTGCTGTAGAAGCCAGCTCTGGCAAGTCTCTCATGGTCAATAGGGTGCTGGACACCTGTAAAACTACCAACCCTCTCCTCAAAACTCCCCATGTGGACATGAGTGTTTCCACGTTGTCCACTAGCCCACTCCATCTCCTCTGTAGCCCCCTGTAATGGGATGTTGCCCACATCGTGCCCAAGGATAAAAAAGCAGTTGGGAAAATGTTTGGTATGTTCTCTCCACGCAGTGTCACCTGCTTCCCAGCCACCCAGCATGCCACCACAGCAGAAACACTGCACCCTGTCCTTCTGTCCCAAGTAGTAGAGGCCAGCTTGGGCCAGATCACGGGGCCTCACAGGTGCAGTGGATGGCCACAGAGAGAAGGTCTGCAGTCGGGCCTCCTCACTCCTCATATGAGGAGCCATAGGGTAGGTGGACTCATCAACCACCTCTCCTGTTCTCAAACGATATTCCATGTCCTCTGCTTCTTCATCGTAGACAGAACCATTAATCAGTGAACCAAAAGAACCTGGATTAAAACTGGTACGGTGGGTGCAGCTGAGAAACCTGCAAGATGGGGAAACCTGTAACAGAGGGTTAAGTATGTTTTAGGTATTCAGAAAAGATTGAAAACTAAAAAAAGTGAGTCTACTCATGGCTACCTCTTTATGCCTCACTACAGGCACATCTTCCCTGTGCCAGTTTTCCACAGTCTTCTGGCAGCTGAAACAACGGACACGATCACCAGAGCCAGTGAAGTAGAAGCCGGCCCGGGCCAGTCTTTCTGCAGGCACCTTCTGGGCCAGGCTGGAACCACAGAATGACTCCAGGCGACTGTCCATTAAAGAAAAATCAACTGAGTGGTCTGTCTCCAAATTAGTGTCTTGCATGAAATTGGACATGATTGAACAGGCTGTAAACTGCTGAGTGGGCTCACTTGATGGACAGAATGTCTGCAGATAAAAGAGAAAGAAAACATGCTGTAGTCAATGTTCTTTCACTGGGTCAAAAAGTAGTTACTTAAAAAAAAACTGATAATTGATTAATTGATTTCTATGTTTAGTAACAGACAGCTGATCAGCATATCTAGGCTCTTAGATGATTCTTTAAGGGAAACAGTCAGACTGTAATCACATGGAGGAACTGGATATTCCATGTGAAGGATGAGCACTACAGGGTTACCTGCAGGCTCAATACACTGCAATATGCTAATATTGCTAAGGATGTATCTCTAGGTGGTCTGACAACACACACTATGACAAAGGATAACACAATGGTCTGAAACAATATTTAGGACACTCAGCTATTATTAATTCAGCTAACTACAAAGGATAACACAATGGTCTGAAACAATATTTAGGACATTCAGCTAGTATTACAAAGGTGTGGCATAATAATTTACTAAGCATAGGTACGTGGTGTCTAAGGGAAATTATATTGCAATATTCTCCCAGAAGGTGGAACATAAAGTAATGCATTACTGTCATATAGCTTAATATTTTCTCCTTCTCTGCATTCTCAACTGTGTATTGCACTGAAGGCATGCCATAAGCAGATATAGTACAACCCTAGCAAATAACCCATGTAGTGGAAATATGTATTAATTTAACAAAAACTTTGTTCGGGAGGGTACATAACTAAACTCTCAGCAATTCAATTAACAGCATAATGCAATGTCACATCTTTATACATCAAGACTTGCCTTGTAAACAGAGTATAACGCTACCAGCACTGATTAAGCAACTATTTATTGATTTGCTGGTATCTCTATTGTATTCAGGGGGCAGCATGTGAACTTTGAACTGCGTTATGGCATTCTTTAAAGAAAACAATAGCCATAACAGCCGCGAAGTTTAGGTATGAATTTATGTAAGGACATATCCGAGGCATTGAGATGTTACAAAGTTTGAAGTAGCTTATTATACAACAAGGCGTCTGACGTGTTTAGCATGTGACAGAAAGGCACAACTCATTAACTATTTACGACTGTAACGTCGTTACAGGAATACTCCAGAAATGTCACGCAGTTTTGCGTTTAACAATATCGAAATTAACAACCCCGTAGTTTCTGGAAAGCCAACGTCGATGAAACTGAAGGCTGCGTGCATTTGACAGCTTGCCCTTCGCCAACCAGACGCATGCTGCATTAGCTCAGTCAATGGTCAGTTAAAAACTCAATATGGGGTAACCTTGCCATAAGAAGTAAAGTTTAACAAAATTTCGGTTTGGATTACGCCCAGTGCTCTCCAGTTGTCATGTTAACGTTATGTTAATGAAGAGGATTACCAAGCTAACGTCTAACGCTAGCTACAAATGGACGTTAGCTAGGCTAGCTTACCTTTCCTACACGTTAGAACAAAAAGTTACTTGATCAACTATCACTGCAAAACTTCAGTAATTTCCTTTTACTACCTTACAGTCAGTTCTTCTGTCTCTTCAGTACGTCTTGGGCGTGAACACCGCTGATAAGGAAAACAACTTATTTATATGACCTCGCTTTCAGGAAGTAAAAATGCGAAGCGATCTTTTCTATACGTCCTCGGCGCACCCCACCTGACCACTTTAGTGAGGGGTGTTGTTGTTTTTGTTGTTTTTTTGGGGGGGGGGGGGTTATAAGTAAAAAACCCAAACCCACTTTCCTTTTTATTGCGTATTTATCATACACATAGGCTGTTGCAGGGCGGGTGTAGGTGTTAGTTATACATAGGCTGATAGGCCTATAGTGTCCGTGCAAATTCCCAGTCATCCAGGTCATCGTAACCTGAAAAAACGTAGAAAAAAAATCAACTGGTCTTGGTTTTAGTAGAATGGTTTTAGGTTTTTCTACCTAAAACCAAATCCAGCTAATTTTTTTCTACGCTTTTTCATTTTAGGCCTATAGTGTTTTCTTAATCCCAAAAGAAAATACAACTGATCACATTTATTAAAATAAATTAAATTAAAATTTTAACCCTCTATGGCATGGTGTTGCCCTGAAGCAACAAACCAGTATTTTGGCCCATACATCGTCCCTTTAAATGTTTTTAAAGTAAAAATCACATTAAAAACCTGATAAGTCTGTGACCAATGAAATTTGAGGTGGGAGTGGATTTGACCTTTCCTCTGGAGGTGGAACAGTCCTTTTTGGGACCATAGCCAGCTTGGACACACTGCTAGCAGAAGGTAAGATAAATTGTACTTTTTAACATGTTTAAATTTAAATAACTTTGTATAAATAATATCTGTGACGTGCATGGATATGTGAAGAAGAATATTTGATTGAGTAAAGATACTTTTTGTCTTCATTTATATACTAAAATGGTAGTTTTTCATTCGTTGCCTCAGGGCAACATTGTGCAGTTAGACCACTTTTGTGTGAACAATAACATGCTAATGGATGGAGATGTGCAGGGATACATAGTTGTCACCATAGTACATTTTTTTTGCTGTACTATGTACATTACTCACAAGAAATTGATGCATGAACATTTTATGGGTGTAAGGAACATGATCGAGCAGTTAGGCTCATTCCTACCGACAGTGAGGACAGTGAGCTTGAGGAGAGTGACAGTGAGGAAGAGTGGACCCCAGAATCAGGTTTGAGGGAGACAAGATCAGGGTTCAGTCAGTAGAGTAACATACTGTATGTAATGAACATGCGTGTGCGCGCGTGTGTGTGGGTGATGAGAGGTATATGACCTATTCTAATCTTATGCTTTCTGGTTTCTTTTGAAAACAGATGGCCTGTCTGATGACCACCGGCTGATGTTCCACTTCATCGACATGATCATCATGACTGCCTGGCTGCTCTACGAGACTGCAGCAGCACTTGGATGAGAAAAGAGGAACAGATGAAGCTTCATACATTCAAGTTGTATATTGCAGAAAGCTTATGCCAAAGTGACAAGAATCTGGAGCATAAGAGAGGTCGTCCCAGTTCCACAGTTGCTGGGGAGTATGAAGAAAAGAGGAGAAGAGGACCCACTACACCCATACTGGTCCCTGATGTGCGTCTGGACACCACAGCCCACTGGATGGTCATGGATGAAAAGAAAGGGAGATGCAAGGTACCTGGATGCAAAGGTACACCTAAAGCCAAGTGCCAAAAATGTGACGTCCACCTCTGTTTCACGTCCACCAGCAACTGCTTCCTAAGGTTCCATGCAGAATAATACAGACTGTGATTGGTTGCACGCGTTTTCCAAAACTGTGATTGGTTGCACGCGTTTTCCAAAACTGTGATTGGTTGCACGTGTTTTCCAAAACTGTGATTGGTTGCACGCGTTTTCCAAAACTGTGATTGGTTGCACGCGTTTTCCCCTCCATTTCTTATACGGCTCATACACCATAAAACTTGAGTACTATACAATGAACAGGAAATGTAATGCCGAGTAAGCTGCTCTACATAAAAGTACACAAAACAAAAATAAGTTAAGTAAAGTCAAACAGAGCAAAGCAAAGCGTTACATAAGCAAAGCAGCAGTGGCTGTCACCCCTTGGCTGCACGCCACCCTAACACAACATGTGCGATGAACGCCAACTTCTGCAGGATCACGCTTGCATCAATTATCACCCCTGGAGAGAAAAAAGTTAACCATAAAATATAATAAATGTTAATATTTGTCGGCTGGTGTGTGTTGTAGGCCCTTTTGCCGTTCGAATCCGATGTTGAAGGAATTTTTTTTCAATAAAGAATA
>NW_018127907.1:6067-8823 GCF_001952655.1 Monopterus albus | reverse complement strand
AGGTTATTCCACTGTATAAATCTGGTGATAAGCACAACTTCACAAATTATAGACCGGTTTCTCTGTTGTCACAATTTTCAAAAATCTTGGAAAAACTCTTTAATAACAGATTAGACACATTTATTGATAGACATAAAATCCTCTCTGATTGCCAATATGGTTTTAGGTCAAACCGATCGACATCTTTGGCCATTACCAACCTGATGGAAGACATTACAAGTGCTATGGATGAGAATAAATACATGATGGGGATATTTATTGACCTAAAAAAAGCATTTGACACAATCAATCATTAGTTATTAATGGATAAGTTAGAAAAATATGGGATCAGAGGAATGGTTCTGAAATGGATTAGAAGTTATTTGACACAGAGGCATCAATTTGTGAAGTTGGGTGAATACCAATCGTGTCAGGTTTGCCCGGCTGCACCTTCCTCTCTTTTTTTTCTCGCCCTAGTCAGCTCCCTCACACTGATTATTTGATTAGACACACCTGCCCTGATTTTCTGACACTCTTCATCTGCGCCTCCTTTGTCTCACTCCTTATTTATACTCGGCTTACCCTTCACTCCCTTGCTAGTTCTTTCTCAGTCGTCAGCTCTCCCTTAGATTAGTACTTTGCTTATTCTCGTTGTTCTTCGTATGTTGTGTGTTCCTAGTTTCCCTCTGCATTTTTTGGACCTCTCCTCTGGATCCTGGCACCCTCAGCTCCACCAGCCACCATCACAGGTCGATGCACAGTCTCCACTTTAACTGAACTCTCTCATTACCTCCACAGTCAACCGGATCTCCTACCCGACCAGCCCAGGAGTGATTCCAACCCCTGCAGCCCGGCCCATCATCACTCCACGGACAATAACTCTTACTACTGCTGGTCGGCACCCGGTCATATTCATACCTTCACCTTGTATATATATTTGCACTGCTTTAACACTGTAAATAAATCCCTACTTGCATCGAAGCCAGCCGCCTGGGTCTGCTAATTTCTCCGCTCGCTCACAATTGTGTCGAGCGTTCTCAACAAACGCAAAGTATCGCATAATTGTGAAGTGGAAGGAAAATGATATGTGGTGTTCAAGATTTTTTACAAATAAAAATCTGAAAAGTGTGGCGTGCAGCCCCCTTGAGTCAATACTTTGTCGAATTACCTTTCGCTGTAATTACAGTGCCTTGCGAAAGTATTCGGCCCCCTTGAACTTTGCGACCTTTTGCCACATTTCAGGCTTCAAACATAAAGATATAAAACTGTAATTTTTTGTGAAGAATCAACAACAAGTGGGACACAATCATGAAGTGGAACGAAATTTATTGGATATGTCAAAATTTTTTAACAAAAAAAAAACTGAAAAATTGGGCGTGCAAAATTATTGATATGAAGTATTTCATAACTGTAGCTACTAAAGACAACTTGTACTAAAGCAAATACAAATAGATCATATGACTGCTCCAAATGACTTTCACAGAGTTGGGGTAGTGACTCAATTATGTACTAATTCAGTACTACCCTTTATCATGGTTTGCCTCATTTTCAATTTTATGAAATGAAACCACCATGATTTAAAGTAATATGTTTTACAAACATAAAGTTATCATAATGGGCTGCTCGAAATAAAATAGAGTTTAAACACCAGGTCTCACTGTCCTGGTGTCAAAACTTTTTTAATCCACCCTGAGTGCCTTAAATGTCTGGACTTTGTGGGGCTGTCTTGGCTGACACGCCTCTGCAACAGCACGTGGTGGTTGGGGACAGTGCCTATGGACTGACAGACCGGGGTGGTGATCCCTCTTTTCAAGAAGGGGGGCCAGAGGGTGTGTTCCAATTACAGGGGGATCACACTCCTCAGCCTCCCCGGGAAAGTCTATGCCAGGGTACTGGAGAGGAGAATTCGACTGATAGTTAAACCTTGGATTCAGGAGGAACAATGCAGTTTTTGTCCTGGCCGCGGAACACTGGACCAGCTCTATACCCTCTTCAGGGTGGTGAAGGGTTCATGGGAGTTTGCCCAACCAGTCCACATGCATTTTGTGGATTTGGAGAAGGCATTTGACCATGTTCCTCGCGGCACCCTGTGGGGGGTGCTCTGGGAGTATGGGGTCCAGGGCCCTTTGCTAAGGGCTGTCCAGTCCCTGTACGACTGGAGCAGGAGCTTAGTTCCCATTGCCGACAGTAAGTCAGACTTGTTTCCAGTGCATGTTGGACTCCGGCAGGTCTGCGATTTGTCACCGTTTCTGTTTATTATCTTTATGGACGGAATTTCTAGGCACAGCTGGAGGGACAGGATCTCGTCTCTGCTTTTTGCAGATGACATTGTCCTGTTGGCGCCATCAAACCAGAACCTTCAGCGTGCACTGGGATGTTTTGCAGCCGAGTGTGAAGCAGCTGGGATGAGAATCAGCACCTCCAAGTCCGAGGCCATGGGTCTCACTCAGAAAAAGGTGGCTTGTTCCCTTCAGGTTGGTGGAGAGCTCCTGCCCCAAGTGGAGGAGTTTAAGTATCTTGGGGTCTTGTTCACGAGTGAGGGAAGGATGAAACGAGAGATTGACTGGCGGAACGGTTCAGCTTCTGCAGTAATGCGGTCGATGTACCAGTTCGTCGTGGTGAAGAAGGAGCTGAGCTGCAAGGGGAAGCTCTCGATTTACTGGTCGATCTATGTTCCTACTCTCACCTATGGTCATGAGCTTTGGGTCATGACCAAAAGGGCAAGATCCCGGATACAGGTGGCCGAAATGAGATTTTGCCGCAGGGTGGCCGGGTGC
>NW_018127907.1:0-5919 GCF_001952655.1 Monopterus albus | reverse complement strand
GGAGGAAGTGTCTGGAGAGAGGGAAGTCTAGGCATCTTTGCTTAGACTGCTGCCCCTGTGACCCAGTTCCGGATAAGCGGAAGAAAATGGATGGATGGAGTTTTGACATATACAAGTATTAGGAGGGGCCACATCCCTGCCCCAATATGGCGTCTGCATTGATACATCGTCGTGTCTGCCCCCTGCTGGTTGACTCCGTACATACGGTACATTAAAGTTATGTCACATCCGGGCAGTGATTTCAGTTCCACAGCTGGTAAATGGTAAAAGGTACATGAAATTAATCAGTTTCCATCTAACTTAGATTATAAGATATCTAATGTTTATCACTAAGGAAAATATTATAGAAGCAAATACTTGTGACAACATGACAGATTTATTAAGGAAACATTGTTTTAAAATGGTTGAAATGTAGGTGCTGTATTTCTGCAGTTTTTAACAACTGTTATTTATTTTCTACTTTGTTATCTTGTCTGAAGGTGTGCGTTGAAAGCCCAGAGTAAAGGTAGAAAAAGGTATGACTGGTTTTAACTGATGATTATTACTTGCAGCCCATGTGAATGTAGTGAATGGGTATATGAAAGACACATGGCTGGATTAACCTCTTGAGTGGCTCCACATTTAAATCAAATCAAATTTATTTATATAGCACTTTAAAAGAACATCCAGCTGACCAAAGTACTTTACATGGCAGAATAAAATCACAATAAATTACTAAAATAGAGTAAATAAGATCAGTGCAAATAAAAATAAAACAGCACACAACACAGACACAGTTAACATAGTTCAATAAATTAAAAATCAAAAGGAATGCACCAGGAACTATTGTATATTAAAAGCCAAGCCAAATAAATATGTTTAAAGCAATGATTTAAAAGTAGTGAAGTCAGTAGCTGACCTAACATTAAAGGGTAGACTATTCCCCAATTTAGGGTCCGCACCAGCAAAAGCACGGTCACCTCAGCGTTTATATCTGGCCCTTGGAACCTCTAAAAGAAACTGGCTTGAAGATCTCAGGGACCTTGTAGGTTTGTGCCAATGCACTAATTCAGTAAGGTAAAATGGAGCCAAACCGTTAAGAGCCTTAACAAGAATCAATAACTTAAAATCAATTCTAAAACGGACTGGAAGCCAGTGGAGAGAAGCCAGTACCGGGGTTATATGCTCGAATTTCCTAGTACTTGTCAAAAGACGAGCAGACGCATTTTGCACATTTTGGAGACAAGCGAGGGAGGACTGGTTGACACCTAGGTATAGAGCATTGCAGTAATCAAGTCTAGAAGTGATAAAAACATTGATTGCAATCTCAAAATCATTAAAAGAAAGGAATGACTTGACCTTGCTTAACAGCCTCAGGTGGAAGAAGCTAGATTTCACAGTTGATTTGCTTGTTAAACCTCAAGTCGCCATCAAACATCACCCCTAGATTTTTTTACAGTCGACTTCAGATGTCAAGCTAGGGGGCCCAGGCCCTGGTTAAAAGCAGTTAAGTTTGCCAGGTCACCAAATAGCACACACCCTGTCTTCTTTTCATTGAGATTTAAAAAGTTAATTGCCAACCATGATTTCAAGTCTGTCAGATAGTCAAACAGCGGCTGTAATGACATCCCTCTTGATGCCTTTAACGGTAAGTAAATCTGAATGTCTGCATAACAATGAAAAAACACGCCATATTTCCTTAAGATAGATCTCAGTGGGAGCATGTACAAAGAGAACAAAATGGGACCAAGCACAAATCCTTGGGGGACACCACAGGAAAGGATAGTTGGAGGACGAACAGGTACCAATATTAACAATAAAACTTCTATTAGTGAGATAAGATCTGAACCAGTTAAGAACAGTACCTTGAATTCCTACACACTGCCCCAAACGAGATAAGAGGATGTCATGATCCATTGTATCGAAGGCAGCAGTGAGATTTAAAAGCACCAATAAAACTGAATCCCTGGCATCCCTAGCCAACGGGATATCGTTACTGATTTTTAATAATGCAGACTCAGTACTATGTTTTGATTTAAAACCAGATTGAAATTGCTCCTCAATGCCATTGTCAGGTGTGCTCCGTGCCGTCTCTCTCTCTGCTCCCTCTCTGCCCACTGTTCTTATTACAGACTGAAGCGTCCCAGGTGGAGGATGCAGCTGTTTCCAATCCCAGCGATTACCTCTGACGCCATAAAACTGTCAGACTAACGCCACCCCAGTGCTGGTTCGTTCTGTGTAGCCAATACTGCGGTTTGGAGGAGCTCCTTCAGCGGCTTCATCAAATGCTACATCCGGGTATAGTAAGACTGATCTTTTACCTGTTGCTTGCTCTACTCCTCGCCTTCTACTGTATGGATCACGCGGCGTGGAATCCTGGCACCAGAGACCAACAGGGGCACCCACGCCATCGCTCCATTGCCATAACCATACCGGCAGGAGGCCACTTCGCCAAGGCGGAACCCCCAGCAAAGCACCAGAGCCCCCGATCGTCAGCAGAAACCACCATCCTCCGGCGCCCGAGTCTCCAGCACTGGAGACAGTGAACCACGTCTCCCAGTCTACTACTGACTCTGCTCTCTTTTCTCTTCCTCCCAGGTCCTGTGCTCTTGCTCCTGCCTTCTTTGCCAGTCAGCCCTCTGAGCCTGGTAACGAGCAGTTCCCCTAATTTAGTTTCTGTGCCCTTCCGGGGAAATAAATATTTGTTCTAAATCGCACCCTGCCAACCTGAATCCACTTATTCCTCACTCGGTTCTCTCTCTCTCGGTATCAAGGGAGCAAATCTAACAGCCATTATCTGTCACAAAAAGACTGGAGTTGGATAAAAACAATCTTATCCAGAACTTTGGACATAAAAGATAATTTAGACACTGGTCTAAAATTAGAGAACACTAAAAGGATCAAGATTTGACTTTTTGAGAAGAGGCTGGACAATTGCTTTTATAAAAGCATCTGGAACTGAGCCTGTCCTTAAACATAATTTAATTAGAGCCATAAAGCTGGGCCCAACAGAGTCAAAAACATCCTTGAACAATCTAGTTGGTAAACAATCCAAAGAACAGTGAGATGTTTTCATGTGGTGGACCAGTTCAGATAGCATAGGCAAGGATATAGGCTCAAACTGATCAAAGACAGCAGAATGCAGAGGAATGTCAGGATGGGTAGAAGTGGAGGACTACCTAATGCTAGTGAATAAAATACAGAAGATGCATACATTTTCTTCTCCCACTCAGAAGCCAACCAGTAATCTAGAGCTGAAATTATTATTTGATTGCCAACAATTGATAAACTCATTTTCAGCATAGATATGCAAAAAACTCAGTGATACTAGTCTCTCAAGTATAAAGATTAGCAGCTTTACTGGTTTTCATTTGATGGTAAATTCAAAATGTCAGTGTTTCCCCCAGTTTACTGAGAGCATACAAAACTAAAATTGTCAAATGTACTGATGCTGAAAGTAATTTTCTGCAGCCTTACGGCCTATGATGTGGTAATCCAAGCCTGCCTGAAGCTTTGTTAAATTACTTAACTTGACTTGTTAGGATATAGGCTGTAAACTGCGGGGAGATTTTCTTCTGTATTTTATTCATTACGCAGATGTTTCCAGTGAGGCTGAGCCTGCAGTGGCTCTGTCCTTTCCTGTAGTGTCTGCTAGAGAGAGATGGGGCGGTTTGAGGCCATCTTGGGTTTAACCCAGTCAAAATTCTCGTTGCACTGCTCTTCTTGACTGAACACTGATTTGCTTCACAGGAAACTTCCAGATAGCCTTAATGAAACCAGTTCCCCAGTAACTGTGTGGACCAGTGCTGGGGCTCATCACTGACCCAAAGCTTCAGGTTTTGCCAATACAAGAAGACTGAGGTGCAGGTGCTTGTCCAGCTCAGTCTGGTGTTTCCTCTTGTCTTTATAAAAACACATTTAACTTTCTCTTGGTTCTTCATAGATCTTGAGAGGTAGCGAACCTGTTCGTCTGCTGCAGACACATCTGCGTTGAAAGGGTTTTAATCACCTCCCAGTGTTAACAAGTACTTTTTGCACTGCCCTTGTTAACTATCGTGTTAAATACAGGTTCCTATAGAGACACGGTGACATGCCTTTATACTCTGCCATGTGAAGCAGCAATATAAGGACAAAGTCTGCCTACATTTCCTCCTGTAATCATCAAAATCACCTAAGAAGAGAAAAAAAGCTAAACTTATGTGAAAGGTAAAATTATAATTGAAATGCTTAATTGATGCCGGAGCTTGTTATGAAACTGAAATAAACCTGACCTAAACACATTTGCTGTGGTTGTAACTGATTTGTAACTATTCAAATAACATGCACAGGTACGGTATCAGAGGTCTATAAAAAACTGATTCACATTGTTTTGCATAGATATATTTATACATTATGTTTCTCCTATACTTTTCACGTACTTCCTATTTTGAATGCACACATTTCTATTTACTTTTCATTTTTATTTAATTCCTGTTTCCTTACAATGCACAGTGAGAACCTGTACTCCAGTCAAATTCTTGTGTGTTGAACATGCTTGGCTGACAGAGCGGATTCTGGTTTGGACATTGATAGCATCAGAGTGCGGCGATCGTGATCTTGTGGAACAGGATGCAGCACAGTTGTGGTTGGTGTTAGACTACATGTGCAGTTATGCAGCTTTAAAATACTAAACGTTACTTTGATGAGATTAAAGCTCTTTGAGTCCAACGTGTGAGGAGACAGTACCAATCACTGCGCCACCCACAATTACAGGTGTACTTGACATGTAATTGTGCACAACACACAAACCTGACCCACTGCAGTTTTCAATGCTAGCGAAGGTCGATATAGTTGACTGTATCTGCATAGTGTAGTGGTGCCTAGCTTTTGTATAATCCACTGAGCAGAGCAAACAAAAATTTGGCAACTAGAGTTCATTTATAGTATGTGCAACCCTCAGTGGGACATAAAGCAGCAGGACTCTACTGTAGAAGGCAATGTCCATCTATTGCCATAAAATTCTGTACAAATATTTGTAGTCCCCAAAAGATAAAGCCCACAGATTTAAGTGATCTCCTGACCTGTAGCCCTAGCATGATGCCGACAGTTTTGATTTAAAGAGAAATATTTGAGCAGATTTTGGATGGAATGCCATGAAATTCAGCTTAACAGTGGGTTCTCCTCAGGATGAACTGTTGCACTCAGGTGATCCTCTGCTTTTCACCTGGCACCATCCATTGGTGGAAGAAGTGCACAGATCCCTTACTTACATTAACAAATAGGGTACCACAGTGTAAAAATACAGTTACCAGCAAGTCCCGCATTCACATGATTACTTAACAGTATATTCTTGAAGTACCAACAGTAAGAGCAGTCCTGTTGCAAATGCATTTCACAGAGTATATTGGATTATAATTACTGATGCATTAATGTGCACATCAATTCAACAGGTGATAAAGTAATTACCTCATGTGATTTATAATTACTTTACATACTGATGGGAAGATCTGGACTTGTCAACTGAGGATCAGTCAATTCCTATGGTTATACTGCACTTGTGTAATTAATAGTAATTTACAAAATAACTAGTAACTTATTAAATCAATGTAGTGGAGTGGAAAGTACAATATTTGATTTTACTACATTTGAGAGGCAAAGTATGAAGCAACTGAAAATGGAAATACACAAGTTAAAAAAAAAAAATACTGCATACATGTGACCGGGCCAATCTACAGGCCGATGCAACCCAGACCCTAATAACTTTTAGTACTTCCCCCAAGAATAACACCCCTCCTGTTTTCAGAGGTCAAATTCATGCAAACTTCACCAGTACTGAGTTGCTATCCCCCCAGATAAATCTGCAAAACACAGAGACGTTGGGGTTACCCACACAGATAAAGATTTATTTGAGACAGTGAAAATATTTAAAAAGGTCTAGCCCCAAAGCTAAAACACTACCTA
>NW_018127906.1:4318509-4322107 GCF_001952655.1 Monopterus albus | reverse complement strand
TTCAGCTCTTTCAGCTATTAAAATGTTGACCTCCTCAAGGATATTCATGCTTATATTCAGTACTTTTTAAAACTTCATACTTTTTGAAATATTTTGCTTTATTTTGAAAGTTTTCCTCCATTCATATGAATGGGAAAATTCTACTTCAGAATACTTTTAGCTATTTTAGGTATCAAAATGTTCAGCTTCTCAAGGACATTCATGCTTCTCTTCAGAGTTTTTCTAAACTTCATACTTTTGAAATATTCAGCTTTATTTTGAAAATCTTACCCCAGTCAAATGAATAGGAAAATTTTACTTCAGCATACTTTCAGCTAGCATAACCATTCATGTGTCAAAATATTCAGCATTTTCAGGGCAATCTTTCAGCACTCAGCATCCATACGCATTTTCTTCAGAAAATGCATTTCTCTAGGTTTTTTTAAGGTTTCATGCAGTTTCACATTCTACGGCTCAGTCTTTTACACAAGAGGTGGTACTCCTACCAGACCTTCTTGTTTTCTTCACGGGCTGTGACAGTATTCCTGAACTGGGCTTCTCTCCAAAGCCAAGCCTTGAGTTCGTTCACCACTCCAGATTTCCAGAGGCTAACACTTGTCAAAATGTTCTTTGCATTCCAATCCATGTGGCATATGCTACATTCAAGACATGAGTTTTGCTATATGCAACTCCCCTGGTTTTGGAAGGGCATAAGGGCAGTGTACACTCTTATATGTCATGGAGGGCTTGCAGTGTGATTTGTGGCTACTGAGTCAGTTTGAGGTTGTTTTTGACTGTTCAGCATTTATTGAGAGGCTGCAGTAAGTTTTAATTTTTTTAAGTAATCTGTAGAAAGTGCAGCAGCATTATATGTTCACAATCCAAAGCACCATTTGTGTATGGCTTTTAAACTACGGTTTAATGGTAATGGATTTCCTAACCTTTTTTTTTGTTATAAATCTCAGATATGAATTATGCAAATCTTGTTAAATTCTTTTACATTTGATAATTACAGAATATGCTGTATTGTATTTATAAATCTAGACTGTTGTGAAGGTATATAATACAGCCTTTAAAACTAACTGTTACATTAAAAATGTTATGCCATCTCAAGTCACACAGTATTAATTAGTTTAGTGAAAATTGACCTTTAAATGTAGCCAAGGTCTGGTTATCTGGCTGAAATTCATGTTGGCCTGTATTTGTATTTTGCACAAAGGTTCTATTTTAATAAACTGTTCTGACTTTGTATATGTTACCGTTCTTTTCGTTTCTCTTAGAATTGTATTGGAATAAGTGCACTGTAAATTTGGGCTTAAAATATAACACTGCCTGTTTAAAATTTGACTAGTAATCTGACAGTTCGAAACCAGATCAAGTCACAGAATGATCACAAGGTCCTGTAATTCACAAGATTTATTTTTGTTCTAAGACCTTGTTTGGAGTAGGCATTCTTAGGCATGATTACAGTGTAACTAGGGTCACAATTTTACAAATAAATGACATTTAATTGCACTAAACATCAACTGCTGTCAGACTTTCATTCTCAAGGAGAAAAACTCCTAATTACAATTGGAGTATAAACATGTAATGCAGAAGTACATGGATTATGGATTTATTTGAAGTAAATGACATGCTGCAATAAAAAGTTCTATCCCATGATTTCTATCATCAATCAAGGGATTAATTCGCCTTAGCACAGTGTCTTGATGCTGGAGAGCATGAGGGTGTTGCATTTGCACAACATGTGGTTGTCTTTGATGTTGAGGAAGCTGCAACATTCCAACTGTCCACAGTTGTAGTGGCGACCTGTTTTCCATTGTTCTCAAGCTGTGGTGGTTCCACTGGTTTTTAAACTCATCCACAGATCTGTTTATTCGTGGAAGATAAATATGGTGTAGAGCCCTAATGTGAAGTGGGTCTGTGCTATCTAGAAGTCCAACATTTTCCATGAAGAGGAAAAGGCCTTTAAAGTATGCTGACACTACCCTGTTCACTTCTCTCCACAGTCTTTCTATTCTCTGGTTATGTACACTCCGCCCAACCATGAAACTACCTCTGTTTCCACCACGATTCTCAATCATAAATCGTGCAATGTGCATGTTCTCACTACCAGCGTCACCCCTGACATGATGGGGGAGTCCATATTGACTGACAGCATCCAGAAAAAGTTGCAAAGCAGTTGCTGCTGTGTTGTCTGTGACACATCTGAGGTGGGTAATGCAGCGACTGTATCCATCCACTCCTCCATGCAAAACAAATCCCCATGGATTTAACTTGTGGTTTGTATCAACATGCCTAGAAAAAGAAAATACATTTTACTTTGGGTCAACTTATAAACCAGCATAGATGTAAGGTCTTAACCTTACTGCATAGGCTACTCAAAATGTTCAACTGTTTACTGTAGATTAACCAACTAGTGGATCAATGTATCTTTTTAATAAATGCAGATTTATACCAGACAACCTACCAGAGTTGGTTAGGGACACAGACATCATAGATCCTCCGCTGAATCGCCCTTCTATGTCTTAATGCTCTTCCCACTGGATCTATTATTCGTAGCCGCTCTCGAATCCGCCACCTCTGAACTCTGATTGCTCTCCCTCTCAGGCTACCAGTGATGTAGGTCTCTCCTGACCCAGGGGTTTGTCTTAGAACCTCTGTTATAAGATGATCAAGAGCAGCATTGGAAATGTTGCTGAAACTCCCATAGTCCAAAAGTCCCAGCTGTATCCTGTGGTTGTACAGTGTTCGAATATTCACAGATAGCACTCGAGATATGGCCATCCAGCTAAATCCTAATTCACGCATGTGAGTCAGCTGAGACGCTGATATGTTGTACCTTAAATGAAAAAATAAAAACAGCAACAAAATATACATTTAATTTAAACATTTTCATTCAACTTTTGTAATGAAATTATCTTATTGCCATATCCCTATACCCTGACTACTTATTAACTACTGACTGAGGAAATTGCTTCCGCAGCCATCATTTACCTTGGCCTTCCTCGGCGAGATGCTGCCTGTGCGATGATGCCATCTACTTGTCTGATGGCACCAAGAGTTATGTCATCCAACATTTCATTCATAGAGTCATGGATTCCTTCAAGAATAATGCATAATGTTCTTTCGGCATTGTTTTGTTGAACACGATTACTCATAGCCAGTAAGAATGCTCCAATAATGGAAATATGATCCTCAAGGTGACGGGATATGTACTCCAGACGGTTTGTGTCCCTTGGAGTATGATCAACAGTTGCAAAAAAATCTTCCAACCCAAGAAAGTACTGAAGTATTTCAGCTGCTGCCATAGCCACTGTAAAAACGTTGTACTGTCACAGGTGTCTGCAAACTGCCTTAAAGCATATTCGCAATATCCACTTTAGACTTTCATTCAATATTCTCAAGTTTCATTCAATATATTCAGCTATTCATTATATATATTCTCAAGTTTCATTCAATATATTCATCTTTTCATTATATATATATATTCTCAAGTTTCATTCAATACAGTGCCTTGCGAAAGTATTCGGCCCCCTTGAACTTTGCGACCTTTTGCCACATTTCAGGCTTCAAACATAAAGATATAAAACTGTAATTTTTTGTGAAGAATCAACAA
>NW_018127906.1:4309850-4313646 GCF_001952655.1 Monopterus albus | reverse complement strand
ATGTGACACTTGTGGGAAAGATTTTAAGTGTAAGTCGCTATTGAACCGACATTTGAGGAGCCACACAGGTGAGAAGCCATATTCTTGTGAAACATGTGGGAAGAGTTTCATACGAAGAGGTAGCTTGAGTGTCCACATGAAAATTCACATAGGCGAGAAGCCATATTCTTGTAAAATGTGCCGGAAGAGTTTCACACGGAGAGATAACATGCGTACCCACATGAAAATCCACACAGGTGAGAAGCCATATATTTGCAAAACATGTGGGAAGAGTTTCAGACAGAGAGGTGGCTTGCAGCTCCACATGAGAATCCACACAGGTGAGAGACCATTTGTTTGCAACATTTGTGGCAAAGGATTCAAGCAAAGCTCAAACTTTACTGCTCATTTAAGAATCCACACAGGTGAGAGGCCATTTGTTTGCAACACCTGTGGGAAAGGATTCAGGCGGAAGTCAGAATTGACCATTCATTTAAGAATCCACACAGGTGAGAAGCCATATTCCTGCATTGACTGTAAGAAAAGGTTCCGTACAACATCACAGTTGAAAAGACATAAAAGAATTCATACAGGTTAGTGTTCTTGCAAAACATGGGGGAGCTTTCAGACGTAGTACTGATATTCCATAAAATGAAAGATTTATTGTGAGTTATTAACAGCTGTTGTCTGAGGGTTGGATGAGAATTTCTGGAGGCCTCTTAAGCCGAGCAGATGCTGTACGACCTTTATTGATCGTATACGATGTGTGTGTTCACTCTGGATGTTTAAACAGAACTCTGGAGTGGATGTGTTCATTGAGAAGTCCAGTAAAGTTTACGTCAACCAAAAGAAAAGCATTACTTTAGCCACTATACTTTGTACAGCTGATGAACAGCAGTAATCTGCTGTCACTATTTTTCTTGCTGCTGCAGATCATGATACAGCTTTGTGGTGCTGCCACAGCTCATTTAACCTCGTCCATATACAGTATATAAATATATGTGGCCTATGGCCTTGTTTCAGTTGATTGTGTCCACAAAATATGATCTAATTTGGGCCATGTTGTTATGTAGTCTTTGTACTCACTCTAGTGTACTGAACTAACTTCAGACTGTGGACCTGCAAGACAGCTGACAAAATTTCTGACATGCCAGAAATCCATCCCATCCATGGAGAGCTAGGTCGTTGGTCGTTCGGGTAATTAATCTGGTGCCAGGACCCTGCTCATACTGTACGTCCGGGGTGTCAAACTCAATCGCACAGGAGGCCAAAACTCAAAGCACACTTTAGGTCGCGGGCCGAACAGGATAAAAATGTCACGAACAGAATTCCAGGTCTTGGGGAAAGTCTTTCCGTGACACAGTTTCCTGCATCTCCTCTAGTCTGGCCAGCATCTGGTTGGCATGCCCAGAAAATTCCTCAAACGCCACACGCACCTGGCCAAAAATACAGGCAAACATCAAAGTAAAGGTCATTAAGTCAATATCTAAAGCTAGATGTCTATGACTGACGACTGCTTGTGTCAGCTTTTTGGTTATGTAGTTGTTTTAGTTTTTCACACGTGCTTTAAGCCAGGCAGACAATGTGTGATTTTACTGCCTGTGTATGATACACCAGAATCGACTTCTTACACTCTACATTCATCTGGGCAACGTGACACTGGATGTTTAAAAGGAACCCCGGAGTGGGTGCATTCATTGACAACTCCAGTAAAGTTGAGGTCAACAAAAAGAAAAACTGTTTTACTTTTAGCCATTTTATTTGTACAGCTAATGAACAGCGGCATTTCTCCTGTTGAAGAAATGTTGTACAGTATGGTGTTTAAAGAGCACAATTAGCTTTATTCTAAGACAGTATATAAACATATCATATATACAGTTTATGGCCTTATTTCGTTTGATTCTGCCCACAAAATGTGACATCTCATCTGTATTATGTTGTTGTCTTTGTACTCAGACAAGAGCAATGAACAAACTTGGACCTGCAGGACAGCTGACCTGCCAGAAAATCATCCAAGCAGTCGGGAGTTAGATTGTTGGTCATTTGGGTGATTAATCAGGCACTGGGACCCTGCTTACACTGTACTCCAAACGAAAACTCATCGGGCCAAAATTCAGCCCGACTTTAAAGTAGTCAAGGGCGACTGAAGCAGATCTAAAATTTGGCCAAATCTGTACAGTGTCTGCTCGGCTTTACAACGAGACTGAATGAGAGACTTAGACGGCCCATCAATGTGGTTTTGGCCATTTCAGTGAAAAACCATTGTTATACCCCAGTTCTTTTACTGGACAGATACGAGTAAATAAGGAGTCTGTCTTTCTTGATTTTAGTGCTGGTTTATTTACTATATATATAGTAAATGAAATGGCCAAAACCACATTGATGGGCCGTCTGTCTCTCATTCAGTCTCGTTACTATATATATAGTAAATAAACCAGCACTAAAATCAAGAAAGACGGACTCCTTATTTACTCAGATCTGTATGTATGCATGCATGTATGTAGGCATGCATAAGAAGGAGTACAGAACACAACCCAGGGCTCCCTCCGTCAGACAAGCCGCTGGAGATGAGACCAGGAATGAAACAAACACCCGGAAACACAGAGCCTAATACATATACCAGTTCCAGGCTAACCCCTTACACAGACAGCTGTACAAACATCAGGAGCTGGAGCCAGTGTGACGTCTCCTTCTCCTATCTAAAGCTCTGCATGCTTGGAGCAGCTGGACATAACAAAATGAAGAATTCCATATGTGTGTGTATATGTTTGTGTGATGTGTAACTAAAACATCCATTCAGACATAATTCTTACACAAGATTAAAACAAGAAAACAATTGGTGTCATGGCTTACTGCTAACCTTGAAACAACTCAGACTTTGAATCTTACTAAACTGCATTACTAATGTCTAATAATCTAATTTATTAATTTCTAACACTATACATCCTGTCACAATATGAATCGCAGTTCCTGAATTCTTATGAGTTTGCTGTGTTTTTGATGTATAAGTTGTTTATGAAACTTAAGAATTGACAGAATAAAAGAAGAAAACGGATCAAAAAGTGGAATAGAGTAGAAGGTGAGAGCCTACAGTGGATGATGTCACTGCGAGTCGTCATCATCCGCTGTAGGTGAGAAGCCATTTATTGCAACACCTGTGGGAAAAGATTTTATATGACATCTGAATTGATTAGACATATTAGAATTCATATAGGTTATATATTGTATGCTTGCAAAATGTGGGGGAGCTTTCAGACTGAATTGACAATCCACATGAGAAGAGCACACACTGTGAAGCCACAACTCAGTGTGTCTCAGTTGGGAAAGAACATAAGATGACCTACAAAAAGTAGCCTGACATTTGTAAAATCCATGTGAGAGGATTCAGTTGTAGTGGTTCATGGGCAATACAATAATTCTTTTTTTTTAACAGTTAATGCATTGATTCATTGTCTGAAGATAAAAACTTTTTCTTAGATTCAACATGAGTATTTTATAGACTTACTGAAAGAACTAAGGTTTTCTGTTATTCCTGGATGGAGAGGGCAAAACATTACACCAGGTACCACAGAGTACAATATTACTGCTGCCAGATATGTGTGATCTATTAGAGATGATTATTGATTAAGCAATAAAATATTTTGTTTTACACCCAAGCAAAACTATTTGTTTTAGCTTTACACCACAAACCAGGGAAGCAAACAAAACTCAATTTGTTTGTTGTTATAGTGTTTTATTTCAGATAGATGGGACAGGTGTCAGAACACAAACTAAACCCAGAGTGCATTGCACATTGAAACTGGATCAAACGGACACA